>NC_133326.1:741901920-742201920 GCF_042186555.1 Aquarana catesbeiana | reverse complement strand
GGGGTAGGACCCGGGTCCCAAACCCTTTTTAGGACAATACCATGCAAATTAGCCTTTAAAATGAGCACTTTTGATTTCAAACATTCGAGTCCCATAAACGTCAATGGGGTTCTAAAGTTCGTGCGAATTCTCGGTCCGTTCGCAGGTTCTGGTGCGAACCGAACCCGGGGTGTTCGGCTCATCCCTAGTACCCTGTACTATACGTTACTATACTCCTGACCACTGTACCCTGTGCTGTACATTACATGCTTATGACCATTGCGTTCTATAAGCTGTTTTGTAAGAAGCATGTTTCTGATGCCTGCATTCTGTACACTATACTGCACATTACATACTCCTGTCCACTGCACTCTGTACGCTGTTTTGTACTTTACATAGTCCTAGCCATGGAACTCGGTATGCTATGTTGTACATTACATATACATTTACCCCTGCACTCTGTACTCTGTGCTGTACATTACATACTCCTGACCACTTTACTCTGTACTCTGAGCTGTACATTACACACTTCTGACCACTGCATTTTGTGCTGTACATGACATACGCCTGACCAGTGCACTCTGTACTCCGTGCTGTACATGACATACTCCTGACCACTGCACTCTGTACTCCGTGCTGTACATGACATACTCCTGACCACTGCACTCTGTACTCTGTGCTGTACATTACATACTCCTGACCACTGCACTCTGTACTCCGTGCTGTACATGACATACTCCTGACCACTGCACTCTGTTCTCTGTGCTGTACATGACATACTCCTGACCACTGCACTCTGTACTCCGTGCTGTACATGACATACGCCTGACCACTGCACTCTGTACTCCGTGCTGTACATGACATACTCCTGACCACAGCACTCTGTACTCCGTGCTGTACATGACATACTCCTGACCACTTGACTCTGTACTCTGAGCTGTACGTTACACACTCCTGACCACTGCCATTTGTGCTGTACATGACATACGCCTTACCACTGCACTCTGTGCTCTGTGCTGTACATGACATACTCCTGACCACTGTACTCTGTACTCCATGCTGTACATGACATACTCCTGACCACTGCACTCTGTACTCTGTGCTTTACATTATATACTCCTGACCACTGCACTCTGTACTCTGTGCTGTACATTACATACTCCTGAACACTGCACTCTGTACTCTGTGCTTTACATGACATACTCCTGACCACTGCACTCTGTACTCTGTGCTTTACATTGTATACCCCTGACCACTGCACTTTGTGCTTTACATTATATACTCCTGACCACTGCACTCTATACTCTGTGCTGTACATAACATACTCCTGACCACTGAATTCTGAACTCTGTGCTGTACATTATATACTCCTGACCACTGCACTCTGTACTCTATACTGTACATTAAATACTCCTGACCACTGCACTCTGTACTCTGTGCTTTACATTACATACTCCTGACCACTGCACTCGGTACTCTGTGCTTTACATAACATACTCCTGACCACTGCACTTTGTACACTGTGCTGTACATTATATACTCCTGAACACTGCACTCTGTACTCTGTGCTGTACACTATATACTCCTGACCACTGCACATTAGGAAGAGATGACCACATAAGAAGAGGACCTGTCTCCACAGATCATCCCCTTTCTATGACCAGTGCTAGAGATGACCATATAAGGAGAGGATATAGACAATGTTTTATTATCCTGGAGTTCACCTTCAATCCATTTCCTTCCTATCCTGTCCTCTGTGTGCGGAATGGGGGTCCCACCATCTCTTCTAACCCTACAGACCTCGTTTCTAATCCGTTCCCTTCCTATCCTGTCCTCTGTGTGTGGAATGGGGGTCCCACCATCTTTTCTAACCCTACAGACCTCGTTTCTAATGCCGCGTACACATGAGCGGACTTTACGGCGGACGTGGTCCGGCGTACTGGATTTCGTCGGACAATTCGATGTGTGTGGGCTCCAGCGGACTTTGTTTGCTCAAAAGTTGTACGGACTTAGATTTGAAACATGTTTTAAATTTATCCGACGGACTCTTCTTTCTAGCGGACAAACCGATCATCTGTGTGCTAGTCCGACGAACTCAAACTGACGCATGCTCTGAAGCAATTACAAGACGGAAGCGCTCGGTCTGGTAAAACTAGCCTTTGTCTTGAAGCTAGCACATTCCTCTTCTGTGGTCTTTTAATACAGCCTTTTTTTAGGATTGATAATGCGAGAGGAATGAAGTTGTTTTTCTGCTTTATATTCACACAGAGTTCTCACAAACTACTTTCTTCATGATTTATCCTCCTGCCATGACTAATATAATATTTTGAAAAAGCCAGATCTCCATAAATTATAAAAATTAAATTCGATTTTGGACTCATTTTTTTTTATTTCAACACGTATCTATTTTACAATGTGTGTTAAATGATAACCACATTTTTTGTGTGTATTTTCAAGTTACCACAATAACATTCATATTTTGTGTTATTGTAATGAACCTTAATGAGGTTGGTGTCCCTTGTTCATTAGACATAGGGGGGTGTATTTAACAAAGGCAAAATCATTTTTCACTACAAGTGCTAATTCTACATTGAATTCCACAGAAAGAGCATTTTGAAGTGCCTTCGCTGTGGATCCGAGGGGCACATGCAAGGAAGCCCAAAAAATGAAAATAATTTTTAGTTCACATGATTTTATGAATAAATCAGCAGAGCTTCCCCTAATTTCAGCTTTTCCCCTCAGATTTACAGCGACTGCACTTCCAACAAGTGCACTTGCTGTGCAATTTCTCAAGTGAACTTTTCACTAGTACTTTTCACTTGATATTCTAAATGATTTAGCCTTTTGGCAAAAACACACATAGGGGTTGATTTACTAAAGAGAAAAAGACTGTGCACTTTGTAAAGTGCAGTTGCCCTCTGCAAGAGCAGTTGCTCCAGAGCTTAGTAAATGAGCAGAAGCTCTGCTGACTTCCATCATCCAATCATGTGCAAGCAAAAATGCTTTTTTTATAATTTTCCTTGCACAGGATTGGGTACTCTTTGCAAAGTCAAGCTTTTAACTAATTTATGATGCTCTGGAGCAATTGCACTTGCAGAGGGCAACTGCCCTCTGCAAAGTGCACAGACTATTTGCTTTTCTCAAATCAACCCCATAGTCTTTTTGACCTGTACCTGCCTACTCCCAAACAAAATGGCGTTTTTTAATCAAAACACATAGGCAAGAATGTAAGGTAACCAAAATTTTTTTTTTTTTATTATACAAAAAATTAGGAAGTCAACACTGGAGACACTTTTAGAATCTGGGAAGCCTTTCGTCCCCCAGGACACACATCAAGTATGAGGACAAGAAAATTGGTATCTTGCGACTATAGGGAGCACAGGGAGCACAGTCAGACCAGACAGAAGCCACGCAATCACTTTCGACTCTTCCGTGGAGCCTTCCCTGCAAGCTTCTCTGCAGCCTTCCCTCCATGCTTCTCTGCAGCCTTCCTTGGAGGTTGTGCCTCTGGTGGTGTACTTGGGGCAGGAGGAGGAGGAGGAGGAGAAGGAGGAGGAGGAGTGGCTTCATCTGCCAGATATGTGGTAGCAGTAAGCTCCCCTCTCAAGCCCTTCTCAAATGCCTTAAAAATTAGACCCTCACAGAGGAGGCGTTGGCCCTTTTCCAACTCCAGCAATCTGCTGGCTATATAGGTGCCATACGCCTCCTCGGCATTGGGTGGTTTGCTGAGGATGAGGCTTGCTTCCCGTATGAGGGCTAGGGATTCCTCCCCAGTTGGTGTCATTCTCCTGGGCCTTTTGTGGAGAATGCGGAGGGGAGGTACCTGACACTCTGTGCGGCTTCGACTTGGCCCAGCCACAGGCTCCTCCTCTCTCCCACTGGGCAAGGCCTCCTCCTCTCTCCCACTGGTCAAGGCCTCCTCCTCTCTCCCACTGGGCAAGGCCTCCTCCTCTCTCCCACTGGGCAAGGCCTCCTCCTGGCTGAGGTCATCCTGTGTAAAAAAAAGGGACATAGTTGTAATTTTGTGTTATGCAATCACACACAGTTTTCAGCTCATGACTTTCAAATATAATTACACAAAATAGTAAAGGCTATCTATATGATACCACCATTATTTCAGATGATCAACAAGATCTGAAGTTAAGTATATTTTTGGCCACTACTGTCTAGTGATATGTCTACATATTAATCTTTGTGCAGAAGTCATTTTTTATGAAGCACTTTCAAAATTAACACGTTAACATCATTAATAACATTTACACAATCCCAAATTTAAAAAAAAAGGATACCTGGCTGAAGCTGGGCGCATCAACTTCATCAATGATGAAAAGGCCCAGTTCATCCTGGGACTCCTCAGCTGGGGTGGAGGTGGATGGAAGGCTGGAGGGAAGAGTGGAAGGAAGGCTGGAGGGAAGGGTGGAAAGTGATTGCCTGGCTTCGGTCTGGTCATCCAGGAATCGCATTTTGTTGTAGTACCACAACTTGGGTACATATACTTGGTCAGCTGCCACCGGATCTGAGCGACTCCTGGATTTTTTTGTGTTCCCGCTTATACATGTTTCGCAAGATACCAATCTTCTTGTCCACAAACTTGAGGTCTGCCTGGGGGAGTCGAGTCTTCACAAACTCTAAAAGTGTGCCCAGTGTTGCCTTCCTTACATCCCTATTATAATATAGGGGGTGTTTGACCTCCCACAGGTTTTTCTTGTCCTGATAGAGCTCAATAAATTGGCACAAAAATTCTTCCTCTTTAAAGGGATTCATTTTTTCTGGAAGACAAGACAGAAGATCCAAACTAATGTCAGTCACAAATCACAGGATTAGTTTTGGTTGTAATCTAGGGGACACATACATACACACACACACACACACACACACACACACACACACTTTAATCTTACCTTCGTTTCTGACGCTCGCTACTTCTGCACGGACATACGTAGGCCATCGTAATAGCTTTATATACACTGCGCATGTGTCATGCTCCGCCTGCGTCGCCCGCCCCTGACGTTCTTAAGTACAATTTGGCCCCGCCCCTTCACTCTTCGCTGTGCAGTGGGAGTAGATAGCAAAAGATGGCGGAGAGAATCAGTGGAAGTAGCGCGAAGGAAAGCCCGGAGCTCCAAACATCCACATCCCGGAGGAGATATAAGGCCACCAACATGGCTTTTGAAGAGATGGTGGAGATGGTGTCCATATTGAGAAGGGGGGACTACGATGGAAGGACAAAATAATGTCCTCAGTTGTCACCGCTCTAGAAGAAAAATTTGGCACAAAACGGTCGAAAGAACAATTGAGGAAGCGGTGGTCTGACATCAAAAGTCGGGAGCAAGAACAATATTGGCGAATAAACAAGCTGCTTAAAAAAAGTAAGTACTTGTTGTGTTTTACTATTGAGATACTTAACTTGCATGCTGATCCTTATTTTTGGACTTTATACAGCATAGTTCGTAAAGACCGTTCTTTGTAATATATATGATACTTTAGAAAATGACGTTATTTTTTCACCAAATACGATGGGACAGGGTTGGACATACATTTATGTCTTGATAATTTGTCAAATTCCCACAATTTGTTGATGTGCTATAGATGTGTTTGAAAATATAATGCTTCTTCAAAAATGATTCAGTGTAATGTAGGGACAGGACACAGAAGCTGTTTCCACATCTGGACTCACGAGCACTATAGTGTACTATGTGACCATAAAGAAATATTACAGGGGTAATACACATAGGAGAGCATTGAGGTGTCTGCATCTGTTAAACTTGCCAGAAAATGTGCATTGTTTATAATTGTTGTTCAGAGGGAATGTTCATCCTGTCTTCAAAATTTATTATGATGAAAAAAGGCAATTGGCCACAACTCAAAACCAACGTTTAAGTTTATTTATTAAAAGCTAAAATATCACTGTGTTTTAACTATACCTTTTGTTCAATTCTCATAGGGGACAAAAGACTCAGACAACAGTCAAAGGATCCCAGGACCCCCCCAAGTCACCAGCCTGAGGCAGAAGATACCCCAAGCCCCAGCTCAAGACCATGCCCACCCGACGACCTTGAGGAAGGAGAGGTGGAGGAAGTGTGCAAGGTTTCAAGCCCACCAAGTGAGTGACTGACTTCCCAGCTTGAGTTACTGTATTTTGGCGTGCATATTGTAAACCTTGTTTTTATTCACTCATTTTAGGTGAGTTTCTGGTTGTGGAAGGCCAAGCAGCAGAGCCCTTCACCACAGACAGTGCGCAAAGACTGATTGGCCAGATAATGCTCTGGAATGGCCACATTGATAAAATGCGTGACCAAATTCACAGCATGCAACTTCGCCTGGACTCCATGCAACAGGAAATGAAGAACATGATTGATGTTTTGGGCTGAATATAATCACGTTTGGCCTAAAAACATCAATCATGTTCTTCATTTCCTTGGGAAGTTTGTTTTTTGCCAAAAATGTTTTTTTAATTTTTGGGGTATACCCAAATTTACATTGTGATGTACACGGTGTGTCATCATGTGCTATCTTCCATCATGGGTTATCAATGTACTTGTTTTGTGTTTGCAACCCCTTCATCCTGAAAATTCTTTGGTGGTGATAGGAACCAAAAAAGGGATTGCACACACAAAACACGTAGATTGCTCACCCATGATGGGAGATAGCACATGTTGACTTGACCCTTTTGTAAAGCTCAATTTTGAGCATCTGAAAAATGAACAATTTCCAAGGGTGACATCACATGCACCGTTCTCTAAATGTTGAACTTTGTAAGTTCTTTAATTTTTTTTTTGTTTATAAAAACACTGTTGTGTATGTAAATCTTTTTAGAAAGGTCTATATATTTGCTAAAATATGCCTTGAATAATTTTGTAAACAAACAATTTTTTACACAACGTAAAAGATTTAAAAAAAAAAAACATTACAAATTTTTTAAAAATGCACCTTTCAATGTGCACAAAGTAAAATTTTGTTCAGAATACAATGTGTGTGGCTGATTACTGAAGTCAAATTTTTTTGGTAGTTTTTATGGGCCTGATTAACTAAAGCTAAATGCACTTGCCACTACTACAAGTGCACTAGGAGACAGACATAACCAAATGCAAACAAGAATAAAAACAAAATATTTTTTAAAAATATATTTTTTTTAATTTTTGTAATAAAATTACAGCTGTTGCTGAATAGCAATGGCCCCCCGACCATTAAAATAATTGACATAACGGTCACGCACTTGACGTGCAGTTCGGGGTGCCAAGCCAATATGGCCAATTTCTAGGCCTGTCAAAGTGGTATCCTGTTCCAGTCCGGCCTCAGGCCCAACAGAGGATATATATGTTGCTGAATGTCTCCTTAAAAAGTTATGCAAGATGCAGCAAGCAAGGATGACGTAGTTTAGTTTATAGTCCGCCAAATGAATTGAAGAAAGGAATAAACGGAACCGGCTGGCCAGAATCCCAAAAGCATTCTCCACATCTCTTCTTGCTCTGGCCAGCCGGTAATTAAATACCCTCCTCTCAGGGGTGAGTGTCCTTTGGGGGAACAGCCTCATCAAGTGCTCACCGAGAGCAAACGCTTCATCAGCAATAAAAACAGAGGGGAGTCCATCCACATTCTCGTCATCAGGTGGCAATTCCAGGCCACCGGTCTGGAGACGATGGCACAGCTCGGTCTGTGCAAAGACTCCTCCATCAAACATCCGGCCGTTCTTCCCCACATCCACAAACAGAAAGTCCAAATGTGCCGAGACCACCGCCATCAAAACTACACTATGGAACCCCTTGTAGTTATAGAAATAAGACCCCGAATGTGGTGGGGGCACAATCCGGACATGCTTCCCGTCAATCGCACCAACACAGTTAGGAAAGTCCCAACGGTCAGCGAACTGGGAGGCCACAGTCTGCCATTCCTGTGTACTTGAAGGAAACTGTGGAGTGCAAAAAAGAAAAAAAAAAAAGATAAGGACTTTAAAAACAAAATTGGATATCAGATTACACAAAAACATTAGTGAACAACAGCAGTCAAACATTATTAAGATGTGTGTTTGTAATTGAAATGTTCTAAAACATTAGGCACACTTATAAGATTAATCACCCCCTCTGATGGCCCATTGATACATTTGAATGTGGGGGGAGGGGTTCTAATTAGGTTAACAAACACACCTGACTGGTTCTAACATTTGTGGGGTGGGGGAGGGGTTCTAATTAGGTTAACAAACACACCTGACTGGTTCTAACATTTGTGGGGTGGGGGAGGGTCAAACAAGACAATGGAGCAGACAATATACATTGTTCAAGGGACTATAGGCTAGAGATATAAAAGGACACAAAATTGCATGGTGGGGAGGTTAATGAAGGAAAATATGCATGTAGGTCAATAAATGATTAATATCCAAAAACAGTCATGCATGAAGATAAAGGGGACATTCACAGCATATTGAAAGCATGGCAATTAGGTAAGGAGGACAGTTATACAATACATCAAAAAACATTTAATACATATCATGTAATGTTAAAGGATAAAACTTACCTTCATATAGTCCTTCTGCAGGACCTGAATAATAGCAGAACAGGTCTCTGGGATTATGATCCCCAGAGCCTGGGGGGAGATGCCTGACGAGAACTTCAAGTCCTGAAGACTTCTCCCTGTCGCCAAGTAACGTAACGTGGCAACTAGCCTCTGCTCCGCACTGATGGCTTGCCTCATGCAGGTATCCTGCCTGCTGATATAGGGGGTCAGCATAGCCAGCAGACGCTCAAAGACGGGGTCCGTCATCCGGAGATAATTCCTGAAATCCTCAGGATTATTCTCACGAAGTTCACGGAGCAAAGGCATATGAGAGAATTGGTCACGCTGGCGCAACCAATTCTTCATCCATGAACTCCTCCCCACCCTGTTCATGGACTGGACTCGGGTCAAAGTATTAACCCCAACACCAAGTCCCCACGCAGCACGAACTCGAGAACGAGAATGTCCACGCGACATGGCTTCAAAACGGTCGGCTGCTCAAACAAACAAACTTATAACAAACGCACCGAAGAACAGCAAGGCCTATGAAGAACGACCTGAAAATCAGGAACGAGCGGACCAGAACGGCCTGCAAGGCAGGGTACGAACTGACCAACACGCACTGAAAAGCAGATACAAACCTCACAAGCACAAACTGAACCGCAGAAAACGATCGAAATAAGCTGAAGTGTGAAAAGCGCGAATCGTCTCTAACCAAACTTCTACTAACACGAGATAAACACGAGATTAGCAGAAGGAGCCCAAAGGGTGCCGTAGTGGGGCTTGAACTTCCTTTTTATAGTCCCATCGTACGTGCTATACATCACCGCGTTCCAAACCAGCGGACTTTTGCAGTGAGTGTGTGTGGCCAAGTCCGTCCGTTTTTAAGTCCGGCGCAAGGAGCCAACAAAGTCCGGCGAAAAGTCCGCCGGGCAAAGTCCGCCGCAAAGTCCGCTCGTGCGTACGCGGCATAATCCTTTCCCTTCCAATCCTGTCCTCTGTGTGTGGAATGGGGGTCCCACCATCTTTTCTAACCCTACAGACCTCATTTCTAATCCATTCCCCTCCTATCCTGTCCTCTGTGTGTGGAATGGGGGTCCCACCATCTTTTCTAACCCTACAGACCTCGTTTCTAATCCATTCGCTTCCTATCCTTTGCTCTGTGTGTGGAATGGGGGTCCGCCATCTTTTCTAACCCTACAGACCTTGTTTCTAATCCTTTCCCTTCCAATCCTGTCCTCTGTGTGTGGAATGGGGGTCCCACCATCTTTTCTAACCCTACAGACATCATTTCTAATCCATTCACTTCCTATCCTATCCTCTGTGTGTGGAATGGGGGTACCTTCATCTTTTCTAACCCTACAGACCTCGTTTCTAATCCATTCCCTTCCTATCCTGTCCTCTGCGAGTGGAATGGGGTCCCGCCATCTTTTCTAACCCTACAGATCTCGTTTCTAATCCATTCCCTTCCTATCCTGTCCTCTGCAAGTGGAATGGGGTCCCGCCATCTTTTCTAACCCTACAGACCTTGTTTCTAATCCGTTCCCTTCCTATCCTGTCCTCTATGTGTGGAATGGGGGTCCCACCATCTTTTCTAACCCTACAGACATCATTTCTAATCCATTCACTTCCTATCCTATCCTCTGTGTGTGGAATGGGGGTACCTTCATCTTTTCTAACCCTACAGACCTCGTTTCTAATCCATTCCCTTCCTATCCTGTCCTCTGCGAGTGGAATGGGGTCCCGCCATCTTTTCTAACCCTATAGACCTAGTTTCTAATCTGTTCCCTTCCTACCCTGTCCTCTGTGTGTGAAATGGGGTCCCACCATCTTTTCTAACCCTACAGACCACGTTTCTAAACCATTCCCTTCTTATCCTGTCCTCTGTGTGTGGAATGAGGGTCCCGCCATCTTTTCTAACCCTATAGACCTTGTTTCTTATCCATTCCCTTCCTATCCTGTCCTCTGTGTGTGGAATGAGGGTCCCGCAATCTTTTTCTAACCCTACAGACCTGATTTCTAATCCGTTCCCTTCCTATCCTGTCCTCTGTGTGTGGAATGGGGGCCCCGCCATCTTTTCTAACCCTACACACCTTGTTTCTAATCCGTTCCCTTCCTATCCTCCCCTCTGTGTTTGGAATGGGGGTCCCGCCATCTTTTCTAACCCTACAGACCTTGTTTCTAATCCATTCCCTTCCTATCCTGTCCTCTGTGTGCGGAATGGGGGTCCCGCCATGTTTTCTAACCCTACAGACCTTGTTTCTAATCCTTTCCCTTCCTATCCTGTCCTCTGTGTGTGGAATGGGGGTCCCATTATCTTTTCTAAAACTACAGACCTTGTTTCTAATCCATTCCCTTCCTATCCTGTCCTCTGTGTGTGGAATGGGGGTCCCACCATCTTTTCTATCCCTACAGACCGTGTTTCTAATCCATTCCCTTCCTATCCTGTCCCCTGTGTGCGGAATGGGGGTCCCACCATCTTTACTAACCCTACAGACCTTGTTTCTAATCCATTCCCTTCATATCCTGTTCTCTGTGTGTGGAATGGGGGTCCCACCATCTTTTCTAACCCTACAGACCTAGTTTCTAATCCGTTCCCTTCCTACCCTGTCCTCTGTGTGTGAAATGGGGGTCCCACCATCTTTTCTAACCCTACAGACCACGTTTCTAATCCATTCCCTTCCTATCCTGTGCTCTGTGTGTGGAATGGGGGTCACGCCATCTTTTCTAAACCTACAGACCTCGGTTTTAATCCATTCCCTTCCTATCCTGTCCTCTGTGTGTGGAATGGGGGTCGCACCATCTTTTCTAACCCTACAGACCTCGTTTCTAAACCATTCCCTTCTTATCCTGTCCTCTGTGTGTGGAATGAGGGTCCCGCCATCTTTTCTAACCCTATAGACCTTGTTTCTTATCCATTCCCTTCCTATCCTGTCCTCTGTGTGTGGAATGAGGGTCCCGCAATCTTTTTCTAACCCTACAGACCTTATTTCTAATCCGTTCACTTCCTATCCTGTCCTCTGTGTGTGGAATGGGGGTCCCACCATCTTTTCTAACCCTACAGACCTCGTTTCTAATCCGTTCCCTTCCTTACCTGTCCTCTGTGTGTGGAATGGGGACCCCGCCATCTTTTCTAACCCTACACACCTCGTTTCTATTCCGTTCCCTTCCTATCCTCCCCTCTGTGTGTGGAATGGGGGTCCCGCCATCTTTTCTAACCCTACAGACCTTGTTTCTAATCCATTCCCTTCCTATCCTGTCCTCTGTGTGTGGAATGGGGGTCCCGCCATCTTTTCTAACCCTACAGACCTCGTTTATAATCCTTTCTCTTCCTCTCCTGTCCTCTGTGTGTGGAATGGGGGTCCCATTATCTTTTCTAAAACTACAGACCTTGTTTCTAATCCGTTCCCTTCCTATCCTGTTGTCTGTGTGTGGAATGAGGGTCCCGCCATCTTTTCTATCCCTACAGACCTTGTTTCTATCTGTTCCCTTCCTATCCTGTCCTCTGTGTGTGGAATGTGGCTCCCACCATCTTTTCTAACCCTGCTGACCTCGTTTCTAATCCATTCCCTTCCTATCCTGTCCTCTGTGTGTGGAATGGGGGTCCCGCCATCTTTTCTAACCCCACAGACCTTGTTTCTAATCTGCTACCTTCCTGTCCTCTGTTTGTGGAATGGGGGTTCAGTGAGTACCCCCTGGGGACCCCAAACTGGTAAGTTCTGATTGGCTGAGTAACGGCCATTGGGTCACCATTATGTCTACAAGTTGCCCCAATCCAATCCTTACCATCTCCTCCTCGAGAGAGACGTCTCTGAGCGCCTGCATTCTACCTTCGATGGATGGCTCAGAATAGAATGATTATAATTCATAATTTCTACAATATTTACACATCCAGAGACCCCTGTACAGGAGAAGATGTCCGATCCCACCGCCCATGTCCAGCTACATCATTTTCAGTTAATTTTCTATTTTAATTGATGATTATTTTTTATTTACTGGTGATTAAATATCAATTTTTTTTGGTTCCTTATAAATGAGACACTTAATAACTATTAGATACTTATTAATTCAGCCCATGTACCTGGTCATTAGCATGGAATCCAACCAGAACGGTTCTCTTGCAGTAGAGATGGATTCGTGTCTCTGCTGACATTTCCCTTTGCTTCATGCTTTGGGGACAACAGTAACATTTTATTTTTCCTCTTAATGACCAAGGTGGATCTCTCCAAGAGAGATACTGATAGCAATAAAGATCAGACAGAGATTCAAGTCCTTTCCCACCCTGTCTTAAACAAGGGTTTTTGGCTGGAGATCCACTTTAAATTGGTCCAATTACCTCTGCAGGTCCCCGGATAAGATAATATATGTACATAAAATACGTGACCACCCTGTGGCACAGCCGACCCTAACAAAATATTTATAAAGATATACATTGAGGAATGTGACACCTACCTCTCCCCCCATTACATAAACAAAGTTACTGGGAGAGACCCGGCACGATAGATTATTGCATGGTAGCCTCTGATGAAAGCAGCTCACACGCAGCGCAGGAAACCACACAAAGGGGAAACGTGACCACAAGGAGGAACTTCAGCCACAAGGAGGAACAGATACTGTCACGGAACGTCCCACACTTCGCTTGAGTGCTTCCGTCATATACCACTTCCTCCCAGTCTGTATACAGATATCCAAACCTCTCTGAGCACAAAACAAGGCGACACTTGCTTGTTGCTACAAAGAACTCACTTTATTTAGAATCAAAATTACAAGACTTTATATGCCGTGGTACCTCCTCTAACAATACAACTGTAACTTAATTAACATGAGCTAATTATCTAATCCTTTATACAGCCTAGGTGACTGAGACCTGACCTTTCGCCCAGACTTGTGGTCACCGAGCTTCACACAGTTATATCAACACAATAGCAGTCGTCCCGTCTCCTACATTGTATAGAGGACAATGTCATTAGCTCATTCAATTAACATAAACACAGGTAGTTGGAATTGATGACACCAGCATCTCCTCACAGGATGTGTCCCAACAGAATGAATCAGTCTTATCAGCAGGGGGCTGCTGGAGGAATCCCCCCTCCCTCTTCAGGGACACAAATCTACAGTAAGGAGTCCCCATACAATATATACATATATACACGACTGAGTCCGATTTAGTACAGTTCAGCCTGGATTTCTCATTCACCTCACAAAGAGTATTGTTCCATTGAAAATCCAGGGCCCATAATCAAAAGGCAACAGGCTTGCATACAGTCCTCTCCAACAGCCTCTGTTCTGGCTAGGTCTGTCACAGATACCATCACACAACGTATTATATCAAAGGGCAATAAAACCATAAATCTGGCCAGAATACCTCCCACAACTGCTCAGCTATACTGTGCATACAGACAATGATTCGGGGAGTATGTACCCCTTCATCGGGTCCAATCCCACCACGGTCCCTATCTCCATCTATATTGGGTGTCTGTCCACCTTGGTGGCTCCATGTTGCCTAATGGAATTGTTTTTCCGTGTCTCCTCTCTGCCTCTTCAGGCTATACTAGTCTTCTAGCAGCCTCAGGTAGCAGTCTATGGATAGTAGAGCTGAGCAGTTGTGGGGGATGTTGTTGGCAGATTTATGTATTTATGGGCATTTGATGTAAAAATAAGCCATATTTGAGAAGTCTCAGTCATGAGTCACATTATATAACCATACCACCCAAATACAATGTACCTCTTTCAATTTACCTTAGACCTTCTCCGATTTAACAGATGACCGCATCCAGAAGCTTCATATTTTGAAGCAAACCTGAATGGTAACCTCAAGTCTCTGGGAAAAGAATCAATGCTCCTACTAATGCCGGTCGGACTTTCGGGAAATGTTGGATGTGAGCTTCTTGTCTGAAAGTCCGACCGTGTATATGCTCCATCAAACATTTGCTTTCGGACTTTCTGCCGACAAATGTTTGAGAACAGGTTCTAAAATTATCCGCCAACCAAACTTTGTTGTCGGAAAGTCAGAATGTGTGTACACAAGTCCGTCACACAAAAGTTCACTCATGCTCGGAATCAAGTAGAAGGAGCCACACTGAACTGCCCTTTTCTCAACTCATCATACGTCTTGTACGTGACCACGTTCCCACGTTCGTAATTGTTGGCCAACATTTGTGTGACCGTGTGTATGCAAGACAAGTTTGAGCCAACAACCTTCGAACAAAAAAACACAGTTTTGTTGGCGGAAAGTCTGATCGTGTGTACGGGGCATTAGACTCACTGGCACCAGACAATTAAACCAGAAAGATTGCCCTTATGCTGTATGTGACTGGAGGACAAGATGTAGGAGGGTATTGGGTTGTCTGGAAGATGGTGGGAACACACTTGCTGTCTGAAATGGTTATAGATACTTAATCTGGTCACCTACTATAACCCTGACCACCTGAAGATGGGTTTTGCACCCAATATATATGTAACTACCTGTTACCTAGTTCTGTAACCCTTGTCTTCATTTACACTCAATGAGATGATCAATGAGATGACCACTCATGTACAGATGACCCAGGATCTTTCTAACCTACCTACCGGGCAATCCAGACTAATGTAGAAGCACAACTGCTCAACACAGCCCTCAATGATCTGTTCCTGGCCATCCAACAGATATGGATGGGCTCATAACTACACAATAATCTCTATGAAATGCTCCATCTTTAGCCTTCCTGGGTTTATTCTATCAGCCAGACTTTACTGCACAAATTGTGCCACCAAGAAGTTTCTTCAGGCTTAGCTCATTTTCTGCAGTCCTGGGCTATTGGTGGGCTAAAGCTAGGAGTGCTAAACCCTGTGACAAATCCTCAGCCTTGGTTTATAAACCTGAGGAATCCTCTCAGAGGAAAAACTAAAATAATGATGGTGCATGGTGACTGTACAATTTAGATGCTGTATTAATGGTACTGGCTCATATAAACTGCAATTTTAAGGCTCTGAAAGTGTATATGGATTTATGCTTTTTATATACAAAGTTGACCATGATAAGGTCTTGGAGTGTTTCCTACAACTTTCTATTGATCCCTCATGCTCTACTACCAGTCTGTGGCTCCAAGAAACCCTGACAACAACAAGCCCCATGCAACAAGCCTTACACAAGTCTTCAACACTGCCATCTGGCTTCAGAAGGTCCTGACCATAACAGGTCCCCTGCAACATGTCCAACATAAGTCTTTACCACTGCCATCTAGATCTAGAAGGCCCTGACCATAACAGGCCCACTGCAATTTGTCCAACACAAATTTTTTACCAGCATCTGGATCCAGACACCCCGGATCATAACAAGCCCCCTGCAACAAGCCTAACACAAGCCTTTACCACTGCCATCTGGATCCAGAGGTGCCCTGTCTATAACAGGCCCCATGCAACTTATGCAGCAAAAGTCTTCATCAACAATGTCTGAATCCCGAAGGTTCTGACCTTTATAGGTCTTTACAACATGCCTGACATAAGTTTTTACCATCGACATCTAGATCCTGAAAGACCTGACCATAATAGGCCCCCAGCAACAAGTCCACCACACGTCTTTACCACCAGTACCTGGCTCCAGAAGACCCTGACCATAACAAGCCCCCTATCCAACACAAGTCTTTGTTTCCAGTGTCAGGATCCAGAAGGTTCTTATCATAATAGGCCCCCTGCAACATGTTCACCACATGTCTTTACCACCAGCTTCTAGATCCAGAAAGCCCTGACTATAACAGACCCACTACAACATGCCCACCAGAAGTCTTTATCACTAGTGTCTGGCCCCAGAAGGCAATGAGCATAACAGGCCATCTGCAACATATCCACCACAAAACTTTACCACCAGTATCTGGATCCAGAAGGTACTTACGATAACAGGCCCTCTGCAACATATCCAACACAAGTAATAATCACCAATGTTTAGATCAAGAAGACCCTGACTATAACAGGCCCCTTGCACCATGCCCAACACTAGTGTCTTCATCACCAGTGTTGGGATTCAGAAGGCTCTGACCATAATAGGTCCCTACAACATCATGCCCATCACAAGTCTTTAGCACTAACATCTGAATCCAGAAGACCCTGACCATAAGAGCCCCTCCCCGCAACATGTCCAACACAAGTCTCCACCACCAATATCCTAATCCAGGAGACACTGACCATACTGGGACCCTAAAACATGTCTGACACATGTCTTCACCACCAGCATCTAGATCCAGAAGGACCTGACAATACCAGGTCAACTACAATATGTCCAGTACAAGTCTTTTTTTACTGGGGTCTGAATTCAGAAGGCCCTGACCATCACAGGCCACTTTATTAGTTATACACGGTTCCCCTTTAACATGTTGTTCAGCCAGAGCTTTTTTTAAACAAAAAAATTCCCCGCACATCTGATAATAAATTATAGGAAGTAAAACTCATGTTGCCTAAGAATACTTTGACCGCAGGGAGGGATTCCCCTCCCCGATATGTGTACGAGTAGTTTCAGAATTTTCCAAACATTCTGACATTAAATGCAACAATCTGTGGAAGAAGACTCTCCTAAGGAAGGCCTCCACCCTATAGATACTACAATGAAATCACTGTATTACTCTGGTGCAAATATGTGACATTCCAACATATAAATTTCATATCTGACAAAATAAAAAATATGTGTGTAAAAATATAAAGGAATGCTGGGGTGCCGCTATATACTGACATGTGTTCCTATACCCCAAAACAAAACACAAAAAGGTAAAAGTGCAGCCATACTAAAAAGGTAAATTAACATGCACTATATTACCAAAAGTATTGGGACACCTGCCTTTACACGCACATGAACTTTAACGGCATCCCAGTGTTAGTCCGTAGGGTTCAATATTGGGTTGGCCCACCCTTTGTAGCTATAACAGCTTAAACTCTTCTGGGAAGGCCGTCCACAAGGTTTAGGAGTGTGTCTATGGGAATGTTTGACCATTCTTCCAGAAGAGCATTTGTGAGGTCAGGCACTGATGTTGGACAAGAAGGCCTGGCTCGCAGTCTCCACTCTAATTCATCCCAAAGGTGTTCTATTGGGTTGAGATCAGGACCAGCCGAGTTCCTCCACCCCAAACTCGCTCATCCATGTCTTTATGGACCTTGCTTTGTGCACTGGTGCGCAGTCATGTTGGAATAGGAAGGGGCCATCCCCAAACTCCTCCCACAAAGTTGGGAGCATGAAATTGTCAGAATTGTCTTGGTATGCTGACGCCTTAAAAGTTCCCTTCACTGGAACTAAGGGGCCAAGCCCAACCCCTGAAAAACAACCCCACACTATAATTCTGACCCCACATCTGAATGTCCCACCAGACTCATCAGACCAGGCAACGTTTTTCCAATCTTCTATTGTCCAATTTTGGTGATCCTGTGCCAATTGTAGCCTCAGTTTCCTGTTCTTAGCTGACAGGAGTGGCACCCGGTGTGGTCTTCTACTGCTGTAGCCCATCTGCTTCAAGGTTGGGTGTGTTGTGTGTTCAGAGATGGTATTCTGCATACCTTGGATGTACCGAGTGGTTATTTGAGTTACTGTTGCCTTTCTATCATCTGGAACCAGTCTGCCCAATCTCCTCTGACCTCTGACACCAACAAGGCATTTTCCTCCACACAACTCCCGCTCACTGGATATTTTCTCTTTTTACCACTATTCTCTGTAATCCCGAGAGATGGTTGTGTGTAAAAATCCCAGAAATACTCAGACCAGCCCGTCTGCCACCAACAACCATACAACGTTCAAAGTCACTTCAGTTCCCATTTCTTCCCCATTCTGATGCTCGGTTTGAACTTCAGTAGGTCGTCTTCACCACGTCTAGATGTCTAAATGCATTGAGTTGCTGTCATGTGATTGGCTGATTGGCAATTTGTGTTACCAAGCAACTGAACGGGTGTACCTAATAAAGTGGTAGGTGAGTGTACTTTGTTGATGTCCATCCTCTTACAATGACTACCATAAAAAAATCCCACATCGATTCCCCTAAAAAACTAAACTTGATTTGTTGAATCCATCAAAACTAGAGAAAAAACAAAAACAGCCACAAGTCTAATAATGGTTGAAAAGGATTCCGTCTCTCTAAACCACCAATTAAAAAACCAAGACTAGATAAAATGGAAAAGGATTTATGCCATCTAGTGGACAAAAATTCAAATGCATCATCTAATCCGAATTGTGACTTTTCTTGAGTTTCTATTACTTAATATGTTGATATTTTTACATCATTTATGTTTTTCGCATAATTAATGAATGTGCGTTTACATGGAATGTGGAAATATGAAGCACATTTTGGAAATGCCTTATACATTATTCTCCACCCTATAGCATAGCTCCCAACCGTCCCGGATTTTGAGGGACTGTCCCGGATTTCGAGGGGCTGTCCCGGATTTGGAACAATGCCCCTCTGTCCCTTTTTCCTCCTCATTTGTCCCTCACTTTGGCCTGATCTATATAGTTGTATATAAAAATGCACTACCTATCCAGCAAAAAGTGTTTTCCAGAGCTAAACCTTTCATCCAATTTCTAAATTGCTGCATTTCTAAATTTCAAAAGACAATTTAAAGGAATAGTAGTGGTAGAAAAAGCACTCGTGGGTTTAATCAATCGTTTTTTTTTCGTACAGTTCTTCTTTAAGGAGAGGCGTGGCAGGGGGTGTGTCCTATGCCTGCATACTTTTGCTAATAGGTGTCCCTCATTCCCATCTCAGAAAGTTGGGAGGTTGCCTTATAGTGCTCTTCGGTTGCTCTGTATGGAAGGCTGAGGAAAGGATCTCTGCAGAGGTGTGTGCAGCCTATTCAGTGCCGGGAGGGGGGGCAGGAGGGACGGCTGCCCCGGGCACTGTGGTATCATGTGAGGTGGGGAGGCACCAGAAGGAGATTGGGGGAGGGGATTTGTGTTTGGAGGGGGGATTTGGGGGGTGGCAGGGGGTAAGAATTGTATTAGGAGGGGAAATTTGGGGAGGTGTGGTTTAGGTGATTTGGGATTTGTGTTGGGAGGAGGGATGGGGGAAGATGATTTGTGCTGGGAGGGGGGTTTTAGGGGTTAGCACTAGAAAATGTGATATGCTAGAGGGGGCGGGTAATTTTATTTGGGGGGGGGGATTTGTTCCTGGAGGGGGGAATCTGGAATTGGGGGAGAGGATCTGTGCTCTAAGGGGAAATTTGAGGAGTAGAGGATTTTTGCTAGGGGGAGGGACTTTTGGGGGGGTTGTACTGGGGGCATACTGGAAGAGAAAGGATGTGAGCTGGAGGGATGGGGGGGCAGAATTGTGTGCTGAGAGGGGGGATTTCAGCAGGGGGGATTTGTGCTGGGAGGGGGGAATCTGGAATTGGGAGGAGAGGATTTGTGCTCTAAGGGGGAATTTGAGGAGTTGAGGATTTGTGATGGGGGAGACTTTTTTGGGGGGCTTTGTACTGGGGGCATCCTGGGAGAGAAAAGATGTGAGCTGGGGGGATGTGGGGGGGTCAAAAATTTGTGCTGAGAGGGGGGGTTGTGCTGGGAGGGGAGAATCTGGAATTGGGAGGGGAGGATCTGTGCTCTAAAGGGAAATTTTGTCAGGGCTGAGCTCAGCCCTTCCTTCTCAGAGCTGGCCGCTCAGCTGTCGGCTAATTGCCAGCTCCTATCTCTCCACAATGACTCAGCTGTTGATGATATCCTGCTCGTCAGTCCTGCCTACTTAAGCCATCCAGTCCAAAGGAGCTCTGCGTTGGTCAACATCACAGAAACTGAGATGCTCTCCTGCGATCCTTTTCAAGACTTGCTTTGCTGACATCCCTTCTGGATCCAGATCCTGCTTGCTGTTCCACTACATTGATCCCTGGCGTCTGGCTTGGCTAACTATTACCGAATTTTGGCTATGTTTTGACTACGTTTGTTCCTTTTACTTTTATTATTAAACAAGTGTGATTTAACTGTACTTCTGTCTCAGCCTGATTTCATGGTTTCTGACAAATTTGAGAAGTAGAGGATTTGTGCTAGGGTGGGGGCCTTTTTTTGGGGGGGGATTTGTACTGGGGGCTAGGGATGAGCTTTGAGTTCGAGTCGAACTCATGTTCAGGTCGAACATCGGCTGTTCGCCAGTTCGCCGAACAGCGAACAATTTGGGGTGTTCGCGGCAAATTCGAAAGCCGCGGAACACCCTTTAAAAGTCTATGGGAGACATCAAAAGTGCTAATTTTAAAGGCTTATATGCAAGTTATTGTCATAAAAAAGTGTTTGGGGACCTGGGTCCTGCCCCAGGGGACATGGATCAATGCAAAAAAAAGTTTTAAAAACGACCATTTTTTCGGGAGCAGTGATTTTAATAATGCTTAAAGTTATAAAATAAAAGTGTAATATCCCTTTAAATTTTGTACCTGGGGGTGTCTATAGTATGCCTGTAAAGGGACGCATGTTTCCCGTGTTTAGAACAGTCTGACAGCAAAATGACATTTCGAGGGAAAAAAAGTCATTTAAAACTACTCGCGGCTATTAATGAATTGCCGTTCCGACAATACACATAAAAGTTCATTGATAAAAACAGCATGGGAATTCCCCACAGGGGAACCCCGAACTAGAATTAAAAAAAAAAATGATGTGGGGGTCCCCCTAAATTCCATACCAGGCCGCTCAGGTCTGGAATGGATATTAAGGGGAACCCCGGCCAAAAAAAAAAATGGCGTGGGGCCCCCTCAAAATCTATACCAAACCCTTAAGGTCTGGTATGGATTTTAAGGGGAACCCCGCGCCAAAATTTTTTAAAAAATGGCGTGGGGTCTCCCCAAAAATCCATACCAGACCCTTATCCGAGCACGCAACCTGGCAGGCCATAGGAAAAGAGGGGGGGATGAGAGAGTGCCCCCCCTCCTGAACCGTACCAGGCCACATGCCCTCAACATTGGGAGGGTGCTTTGGGGTAGCCCCCCAAAACACCTTGCCCCCATGTTGATGGGGACAAGGGCCTCATCCCCACAACCATTGCCCGGTGGTTGTGGGGGTCTGCAGGTGGGGAGCTTAACAAGGGGACCCCCAGATCCCGGCCCCTTGCCCCTAAGTGAAATGGTAAGGGGGTACACCCCTACCATTTCACAAAAAAAGTGTCAAAAATGTTAAAAATGACGAGTTTTTGACCATTCCTTTATTTAAATGCTTCTTCTTTGTTCTATCTTCTTTCTTCTATCTTCTATCTCCTATCTTCCTTCGGTTTCTTCCTCCATCTTCTTCTTCTTCTGGTTCTTCTGGTTCTTCCTCCGGGGTTCTCGTCCGGCATTTTCCTCCTCGGCGCCGGCGTCTTCTTCCCTTCTTCTTCTCGGGCCGCTCCGCATCCAGCATGATGGGAGGCTCCCGCTGTGTGACGCTTCTCCTCTTCTGACGGCTCTTAAATAATGGAGGGCGGGGTCACCTGGTGACCCCGCCCCCGTCTGACGCACAGGGACTTGACGGGGACTTCCCTGTGGCATTCCCCGTGACGTCAGAGGGGGGCGGACAGGGAAGTCACCACGCGTCAGAGGGGGGTGGGGTCACCGGGTGGCCCCGCCCTCCATTATTTAAGAACCGTCAGAAGAGGAGAAGCGTCACACAGTGGGAGCCTCCCATCATGGTGGATGCGGAGCGGCCCGAGAAGAAGAAGGGAAGAAGATGCCGGCGCTGAAGAGGAAGATGCCGGACGAGAACACCAGAGGAAGAACCAGAGGAACCAGCAGAAGAAGATGGAGGAAGAAACCGAAGGAAGATAGAAGAAAGAAGATAGAAGATAGAAGATAGAAGAAAGAAGAAGCATTTAAATAAAGGAATTGTCAAAAACTGTCTCTTGTCATTTTTAACATTTTTGACACTTTTTTTGTGAAATGGTAGGGGTACAAGTACCCCCTTACCATTTCACACAGGGGGAGGGCCGGGATCTGGGGGTCCCCTTGTTAAAGGGGGCTTCCATATTCCGATGAGCCCCCGCCCGCAGACCCCCACAACCACCGGGCAAGGGTTGTGGGGATGAGGCCCTTGTCCCCATCAACATGGGGACAAGGTGTTTTGGGGGGCTACCCCAAAGCACCCTCCCAATGTTGAGGGCATGTGGCCTGGTACGGTTCAGGAGTAGGGGCCGCTCTCTCATCCCCCCCTCTTTTCCTGCGGCCTGCCAGGTTGCCTGCTCGGATAAGGGTCTGGTATGGATTTTTTGGGGGACCCCACGCCATGTCTTTTTTAAAATTTTGGCACGGGGTTCCCCTTAAAATCCATACCAGACCTGAAGGGTCTGGTTTAGATTTTGAGGGGGACCCCACTCCATTTATTTTTTTAATTTTGGCCGGGGTTCCCCTTAATATCCATACCAGACCTGAAGGGCCTGGTATGGAATTCAGGGGGACCCCCCACGTCATTTTTTTTTTTACATTTTGGTTCAGGGTTGCCCTGTGGGGAATTCCCATGCTGTTTTTATCAATGAACTTTTATGTGTATTGTCGGACCGGCAATTCATTAATAGCCGCAAGTAGTTTTAAATGACTTTTTTTTCTGTGAAATTTCATTTTGCTGTCTGACTGTTCTAAACACGGGAAACATGCGCCCCTTTAAAGGCATACTATAGACACCCCCCGGTACGAAATTTAAAGGAATATTACACTTTTATTGTTTCACTTTAAGCATTATTAAAATCACTGCCCCCCGAAAAAACGGACGTTTTTAAAACTTTTTTTTGCATTGATCCTTGTCCCCTGGGGCACTTTTTATGACAATACCATGCATCTAAGCCTTTAAAATTAGCACTTTTGATTATTCATGCTCGTGTCCCATAGACTTTAACAGTGTTCGCGTGTTCGAACAACTTTTTGCCTGTTCGCATGTTCTGGTGTGAACCGAACAGGGGTGTGTTCTGCTCATCCCTACTGGGGGCATACTCAGAGAGAAAGGATGTGAGCTGGGGGGATGGGGAGGGGCAAACATTTGTGCTGGGCAGCAAGGGGGTGTACTGGGAGGAGGGGGAATTTCTGCTTAGAGAGTAAGTATGCAGATTGGTCCTCAATTTTTTTGGGGGGGTGGAGGTGATTTGAGGGGGGCGGCACAATTTGGCATGTTTTCCCTCCAGATGACCTTGCCCCGACACTGAGCCTATTGCATTAGGGTGTGCACCCCAAAGCTCAAACACACATCCATGTGTTTATATAACACAGTCTACTATGCTTCAGTTATGTATGAACATAGTAAAGGATCAGTACCGATCACTCTTTGTGTTCATTCAGAAAAGGAAGGGGTCAGTAAATGACATAGGGGCCTGGGCAGCTGCACCACATTGGGTGTTTAGGGTGCGCCCAAGCCCCTATGGATCTCTGTAGGCCTTGCTCCTAATAAATTCTGATACCAGCCAGCAGCAGTCAGACTTTTCACCAAACCACGCCCATTCCCATAATTGCCCGATCCTTTTTCATGGATCTCAGAATTGGAACGATGCCAGTGGATTAAGGGTGATTGGGTTTCTGCAATGCAGATACAACATTCCTCAGAGGAGTTTGCAGTTACCTGTTACTTCATCTGATACAATTCGGTTCATGGAGGCCTTCACCTCCGTCACGTCTGCTGTCAGTTTGGCCTCTGCAGAAAGAAGGTGTTGTGTTACACTATGTGATTTATTATTGCTCTGTGTCTTTAAGCTCTGTTCCCTTCTGTCTAGATGAACTCTCTCTCCCACCGTAGTTATGCATATCCCCCTCCTCTTCCTCTCTCTGGTTCATTGCTCAGTATACCATCATTGCTGTAACATCTTTCCATGTGGTTTACAACACCAACGTTTTTCTACCTATGAATATCCATCATTAAACGGAACATTCTAAAGGATTCATCATCTGACCCTCCATACAGTGAGTTTATTCATTGAGTTAAGCTGTCTAAATTGATGCAAGGGATAAATAGAACACCAAGTCATGTAAGCCCTATATGAAGCTAGAGATAAAGTTTATGGCTTTGTAGTTGAGTCAGACCAGAAGGAACACAAATTTACTCCACTTATAATTACTCGGATCCCTTTCATATCCCCCTCGTATCCAGTGCTGTGTCCTCCCCTTCACTGATTTACAGTCGGGGTTGGGTGGGCCAGTGGTCTTCCATCTAATCTATAAAATGGCACAGGGTACCCATAGTGCCAAAAACCACTTTATCATATATCGGAAACACCAACTGGTCCACTTATTCACTCAATGGAAATCATTAAGCTGGATGGGCGGATCCCTTTGATGCTAATGTCGTCGTCTTCTAAACAATGATATATGCTAAGATGGGAACAGGACCTGCAGGTGGAAGTTGGATCTTGAGGATTGGCACAAACTAGTGGGAACTGCATCCAGCACATATATTAAAACCTTGCTTATAGAAGCAAATTACAAAGTGCTACTTCAATGCTATATGGTCTCAATGAGATTGACCACTTATGAGCCTCCCCATGCTGCTTTAGAGGCTGTTCCCAAGATGGTTTGTTCCTCCATATTTGATGGGAATGTCCAAAAGTCCATAGATTCTGGATTTGGGTCTACAAATTCCTCTACTCATTAACGGGGATGAATCTTAAATTGGGCCGTCACAATTGTACAAGCTCCGCGATGCGTGAGGAGACCGATCTCTTTCATCTACTGGGTGGCCCACATCACAATAACGAAGTCATGGAAATCCTCCACTAAACTATTTGACCTGATTAAGACTAAGCTTTCCTGGATAATGATCAATAAGAAACTCTCAGTCATTCTCAACGATACAATTCCACAGTTCAAAAAGATAGGGGAGCCTTGGGTTACCTACTTTGCAGGGAATTTTTAGAGTCTAGTGAATGGACATAATTTCTCAGCCAATCATATTTGTGGCTAAGCATGCTGGGATTGTCTATTTAAGGGGAAATAGTCAGGTGATCAGTTTTCTTTTAGCCCCAGGCTAAGGCCTGGAGGGCTGTATGTGAAGCAGCAGCTGAAGGTTAGGCCTAATCCTGAGGCCTAGCCACGTGTGTAGAAGCTCAGCCCGAAGGGAGCCTGATCATTGCAGAGGTTCAGCCGGACGGTGAACTGAGTGTTGCCAGAGGTGAAGGAGAAGCAGTTGCCACAGGGGACGACCACTCCTGTTACTAGAGTCAAGTGAGAACCAGAGGTCAGAGATACAGGGGACACAGTCGGCAGTAAGGGACAACTACTCCTGTTATCAGAGACCAGGTTTGTGAAGTCTGAAGAAGTACAAGAGCAGCCTTTTTCACTAGCTGGGGATGGTGAAAAAGTTGGGAAAGCTTCAGTGTTCAAGTCTGGGACCCAGCGGGTGATCATGGGTGACACTTGAAGAGGATTTGGCGGGTTAGCTGAGAGCCAAGCCAGGGACCCAGCAGGTATGGTGGGTGATGCTTGGAGTATACAGCAGGTTAGCTGTGGAAGAGCTCAGGGGATCCAGTGGGTGGCTTCGATCTGAAGGTGTGGTAAGAAGACTGAGAGCTCAGTGAGAAAAGCTACAGCGGGAGGCTGTGAGATGAAGGCCGGGTCCTACACAACAGGGATACCAAGTCTGGTATGTGTACAGATCTGTGTTGAAGTCAACCTACAAGTTCAGTTGCCACAGGAGACAGCAGTTCTACAAATACAGTGCTGCAACCAGCTTAAAGGCCCTCAACCTGTATAGCTGTTTGCCTATTCTGTGTCAGGGTCTGCCAATTGCTATTGCATCTGCCTAAGGGTGTTCAGGCCCTAACCCTCTCTCCCCCAGTTCTTGTTAAGTGACAATAAATATCTTTTGTTTGCATTCAAAAAGTGACTGGCGCCCAATCATTCTATCTTGCATTACACACAGTATACCTAGTAAAGCACTCTACAAAGAAGAATGTCAGCTCTCCCTGACACTGGAGGTCACCATTAGGCCTCTAGGGGCCGGGGTCCTTGCTACAAAAACTATTGGGAACGAAATAGAGATGTTACCCAGAAAGCCTTCTGAAAGGCACCTTGACCAATAGTTCACTTGGCAGGAACAGGGTTGCCACCTCATCCCTTTAAAACCTAACACATATTAATTACACAGGTTCTGTGGCTAATTAGGATGGTAATTAAACTCACTTGGTGCCTTATCTGCATTAAATTAGCCTCAGAACCTGTGTAATTAGTATGCGTTTGGGTTTAAAGGGATGAGGTGGCAATCCTAGGCAGCGAGTCAGCATTCACCTTCATGAAGGCCAACATTGGGTCAGCATTCTCCTCACCAACACCAAACAGCAGACGGTGACATTACCAGCGCATGCGCTCTGAATGACCGGTATACCCGTGCTGTTCCTTCAGAGCATTCGTGGGAGTGACCCCATCACGGCTTGGCAATTTGATTGGCCACATCCTGCGAACCCGGAGGGAAGACCGAGTGAAGATGGAATCCTCTGCAGTGGTGACAGCGCGCCCCTGGACGGCTTTGTTTCAAGGTAAGTGCTAGTATGCCATGAGTGCTGAGAGTCAGCAGGGAGGACTCACGTGTGATGATGATGGTGAGGAAGAAGATGGTGAAGAGGAATCCAAGTAAGAGAGTCAGTGGGGAGCAGTTCAGTCTGGAGAGAGGATGAGGGATCCATTTCTTCACAAGGAGTCCTGAGGGGGGGACAAAGAGGACAATTTAATTCACTGATAACCAAGATCAAATGACTTACTGAGGACTGAGAACCCATGACTTACTAAGGACTGAGATCACACGACTTACTGAGGACCCGAGATCACATAACTTACTGAGGACCAAGCTCACATGACTTACTGAGGACTGAGATCACATGACCTACTGAGGACCGAGATCACATGACTTACTAAGGACTGAGAGCCCATAACTTACTAAGGATCGAGATCACATGACTTACTGAGGACTGAGATCACATGACTTACTGAGGACTGAGATCACATGACTTACTGAGGACTTGAGATCACATGACTTACTGAGGACCAAGATCACGTGACTTACTGAGGACTGAGCTCACATGACTTACTGAGGACTGAGATCACTTGACTTACTGAGGACAGAGATCACATGACTTACGGAGGATGGAGATCACATGACTTACTGAGGACTGAGATCACATGACTTACTGAGGACGGAGATCACATGACTTACGGAGGATGGAGATCACATGACTTACTGAGGATGGAGATCACATGACTTACGGAGGATGGAGATCACATGACTTACTGAGGATGGAGATCACATGACTTACTGAGGACCCGAGATCACATGACTTACTGAGGACTGAGAGCCCATGACTTACTAGGGATGGAGATATAACAAAAAGCACAGCGCTGGATATAAATGCAAAAATACAACAAAAATTGATATTACTATTAAAGCACCAATAACTTTCATATATGATAAAGAAAAAAATAAAAATGAACAATAACATGGATGCTTCACTATAGTGATATATATGCGTGACTATTCCCAGTTTATCCACACATTTAGAAAAAGTCCAAAGATGCAAAAATTATGTCAAAACAAATGTCCAAAAGAACAATTAAATGTGACTTTCTATGAATAATAAATCCGTGACTGTCACCGTGTTGAAATCCCGTCACCTGGTATAGATTGAAGGCTTACCAGATAGCTCTATGCCTCTGATCAGAGGCTAACAGCTTAGGGTTTGCCCTCCACAGCGGCTGGAACTTTAGCTGGGATGATAGATGTTGATCCACAAACGATCGCCACAGGCTTCCAGACAGCGGTACAATCAGGGAAGAGAGCTCTCACCGATATGGAAGTGTTTAAAAGAAAAGAGAAAACTCCAATGGTGTAGAACGTTTTATCTCTTGTTTATTAAAAGTCGTCTCACTGGCATCCATGAAAACACTTTTCCTTGCAAGGAACCAATACAGCTTTAAAACGAAACTCCGCGCATGCGCCGTCGGTACGAGCGTGTCAACCCTACGGCCGTTTCGTCAGAAATGACATCATCAGGGGCACGCCCACACGTCTGCGCATGCGCCTTATATATCCGTACGGCAAAACGAAGAAGTTCAGCCATTGGTTACACTAGGAGGGTGTTAAAGCTGCAAACAATTACCATTACAGGGGGATGGCAATTACACACACACCTGCTTTTAAACCTTTACAATTAAAACACCATAGAGTCATCATGGTGCCATCTTGTGGACAAACCTGATATTACTTCAGGGCAATGGATTTTATTACATTACCCTTACTATTCAAAAAACTTTATTAAAAAACATTAAAAGAGGTGGGGGGAAAACCAATGACTAAAGAATCATTCGAATCACCCTTCAGCAACTGAAATCATATAAACCTTTATAACAATAAAAAAATATAAAAAAAAATATATAAAGAAAAGAGGAATTTAGATATATTTCAATCAAAATTTTCTATATATTCAGAAATATATTCTATATTCAGAAATCACAATCTGAATATTGTATCTCCATTCTGACCATATCATAGAATAGCGAAAACCCCATTATAAAAAAGGGGGGGGACATTATCTTTAGGAGGAATTGAAGAAACAAAGGAAAAATTACAACGAAAGAAGGAAGAAAGACAGGAGAGGGGACATCAACTGTTATTAATAAAACAGTTGATGTCCCACTCTACATTAAGGCCCATGGGTACATGACAGCCCAGTTGGTCTCACTCCTGGATATACAACGTCTACTGTTGCTCCCTCGCCAGTGTGGTATATATTTCTCCAAGGCAAAAAATGTCGTGCCTGTGGGGTCCCTGTCATGCTTAAGGTCATAATGTTTTGAAACATTATGTTTGTCAAAACCCCTTCGTATGGTGGCGATGTGTTCACCCAATCTGACCTGTAACTTCCTGGTAGTACGCCCTACATATTCTAACCCGCAAGGGCACCTCAAAAGATATACTACACATCTTGTGGTACAGGTGATAAAAGATCTAATCGGATATGTCATACCTGTCCCAGTTGATGTAAACTCAGTTAGTTTCCTACCCTTAAACTCATTAATTTTACAAACTTGACATTTTTTGCAAGGAAAAAAACCTTTTAGATCACCAAAAAAGGTGGGTCTTGTGGGTGGATCCGGGACGTTAGGTGCTATAAAGTGCCTAAGGTTTGAGGCTCCCCTGAATAATACGCAAGGCTTATCTGCCAGCAAAGGCCCCAAGACCCTATCATTTTTTATAATGGGCCAATGTCTCTTAATTATTCGTTTGATGGCCCAGTGTTGACTGGAGTAAGTAGTCAAAAAGGCCAAACCAAAATCCTCTCTGTTCTCTACTTGTGGTGGATTGTCAACTAGAAGGGACTGGCGATCTCTATTTCCCACTTCTGCTATTATAATCTAGAGTCTGATTTTCATAGCCCTTGGTCAAAAATCTAGATTTAAGAACCAAGGCCTCTTTTTTGTAATCCTCTAGATTAGTGCAGTTGCGCCTGAGTCGCAAAAATTGTCCCTTAGGGACTGCTGATAGCCAGGAACGGTGATGGCAAGAGTCTAATGGAATTTACCCGTTCCTGTCTGTTGTTTTGATGTACGTAGATGTAATAAGCCTCCCATTTTCTATGGTTATTTTCAAATCCAAAAAGTGAATCTGCGAAGCATTCACTTCATGTGTAAGGACAATACCCCTATCGTTATTGTTCAAAAATGATAAAAAGGCCATGACAGATTTGATGTCACCGTCCCATATAAAAAGGACATCATCAATGAACCTTTTCCATAGGATCAGCTCATCGCGTCTCACATTCAAAACCACATCCTCCTCCCACTTGGCCATGAATAAGTTAGCCATGCTCGGAGCAAATTTTGCTCCCATGGCTACTCCCTTTATTTGTAGGTAGTGAGTACCACTATACCAAAAGTAATTGTGCTTCATCGAAAAGTCCAGTAGCTTCAACACGAATTTACTCTGCGTGATGGAGATACTGGAGTCTCGATAAAGGAAATGCTGCACTGCTTCAAGGCCTAAGCGATGGGAGATAGCCGTATAGAGTGATGCTACATCTGCGGTTACCAGCAGATATGAAGATTTCCACTCTATCTCACCTAGTAAGTTGATGACATGTTTAGTGTCTTTTAGGAAGGAGGGGGTCCCCATCACCAGTGGTTGTAAGTACTTGTCAATGTACTTACCGACTCGTGATGTGACTGAGTCAATCCCACTGATGATGGGTCTTCCAGGGGGATTGACCAAGGTTTTATGTATCTTAGGCAATATATACATAATTGGCAGCCGTGGTGCCAAAGGTACCAGATATTCTCTCTCCTTTTTGTTCAGAATGCCCATATCTGAGCCCTTCTGAACCAAGGCTTTTAAATTTTGTTTAAATTTTGAAGTGGGGTCTGCGGGCAAGGGGGAGTATGTCTCAGAATCAGAGAGGATCCGTATCATTTCATTAGAATATGACTCTTTATCTAAGACAACAATGGCCCCTCCCTTGTCCGCAGGGCGAACCACTATGTCCTTCCTCTTACAAAGAGATTCCATTCCAACCTTAATGTCCTGTTTAGATTGAATAACTCTTGTGTTCAAACTTGCCAAATCTTTAATAACCAGATCCCGGAAAATATTGACATTAGGCGCCAAATTCCCCGGGGGGTTGAAAAGTGAGGCATTGGACAAGTTTGAATGAACGATAGTAGAGGTTTCCCTCATTGATTGTCTGGTTGGATTGCTCATAAGATACCTTTTGATATTTAGTCTCCTTGTATACTTATGGACATCTATGAAGGTTTGGAACTTATTCAGATTCCGTTCTGGGGCAAATTTTAACCCTTTACTTAAAGTCAAGAGTTCTTCCTTAGTTAACTCCTTATTGCTAAGATTAATAATACCATTAGTATCTAGGTCCTTCTTTTTGGAGTAAAGATTCCTCCCCCTCTGCTCCCTCTCTTCCTTCTCCATTTCTTTTCAGACCCCTCCCTGTTGGCCTTCTGAAAATCCTGCTGATTTGAGGGGGGAAGAGGGGCATCATAACCCCTCCCTGCCCTCAAATTAGATCCTCTGGTGTTATTGGATAAGGGGATAAATCTGTTCCTGGTAACCACCCCATATTGATCCTGTGGATCATTATGTTCATGGGGATTGGGTACCCCATTGTAATTAGAGTGAGGGTGTTGTTCTTCCCAATGCCTCCATGGGGGTGGTGATTGATAGTTAGGGCGAGAAAGAGAGCGTCTACCTCTACCTCCTCCTCTGGGATGGCCTTGAGATTGGTATACGCCTACTCTACCCCTTGGGGGTTTGGGAGAGGTTTGATATGTGGTAACTCCACTATTAACTGCGGGGGGGGGGCGCAGATCCACTCCAGTTGGAACTGGTAATGGTTCCGGAGGAGCTACAACCTGCCATTTAAAGACTATATTATCACTATAGTCTTTAATATCTCTGTTATATTTCCTTTTCTTCTTTATTCTTTGTTCTGATTCCTCCTTGATTAAAATATTTTTTAGAGCCTCAGATCTCTGCACATATTCATTTTCATTCTTAAAGGGTGTTAATTTACTCTTAATATTATTAATCTAAATCCAAAGCAGTCAACTTTCGTTTCTTTTTTGCTATTAGAAACTGTAAAAAATTTACTCCCGCCTCATTAAAATACTTAAACCATTCGGCTAACTCACTGTCTTCCTTTTGAGGGTTAACATCCCATCGGAGGCTCCTAGGGACCATATTTAATCTAACATATTCCTCCAGATATGCTATGTCCCACCTAGTGTGAACCTCAGTGATGGTCAAATTTTTCAATCTCAAAAAACAACCTGCTAAATCATCTCTTGGGTCATCATTACCATCAAAGACCCCTGCAGTGTTAGTGACAATCTGTGATCTATAATCAAAAATATCCATTATGGATACACCAGCAGCAAATAGTGCTTATCAAAAGTTCGTGTTGGAGCTACTGGACTTTTCGATGAAGCATAATTACTTTTGGTATAGTGGTACTCACTACCTACAAATAAAGGGAGTAGCCATAGGAGCAAAATTTGCTCCGAGCATGGCTAACTTATTCATGGCCAAGTGGGAGGAGGATGTGGTTTTGAATGTGAGACGCGGTGAGCTGATCCTATGGAAAAGGTTCATTGATGATGTCCTTTTTATATGGGACGGTGACATCGAATCTGTCATGGCCTTTTTATCATTTTTGAACAATAACGATAGGGGTATTGTCCTTACACATGAAGTGAATGCTTCGCAGATTCACTTTTTGGATTTGAAAATAACCATAGAAAATGGGAGGCTTATTACATCTACGTACTTCAAAACAACAGACAGGAACGGGTACATTCCATTAGACTCTTGCCATCACCGTTTCTGGCTATCAGCAGTCCCTAAGGGACAATTTTTGCGACTCAGGCGCAACTGCACTAATCTAGAGGATTACAAAAAAGAGGCCTTGGTTCTTAAATCTAGATTTTTGACCAAGGGCTATGAAAATCAGACTCTAGATTTAATAATAGCAGAAGTGGGAAATAGAGATCGCCAGTCCCTTCTAGTTGACAATCCACCACAAGTAGAGAACAGAGAGGATTTTGGTTTGGCCTTTTTGACTACTTACTCCAGTCAACACTGGGCCATCAAACGAATAATTAAGAGACATTGGCCCATTATAAAAAATGATAGGGTCTTGGGGCCTTTGCTGGCAGATAAGTCTTGCGTATTATTCAGGGGAGCCTCAAAACTTAGGCACTTTATAGCACCTAACGTTCCGGATCCACCCACAAGACCCACCTTTTTTGGTGATCTAAAAGGTTTTTTTCCTTGCAAAAAATGTCAAGTTTGTAAAATTAATGAGTTTAAGGGTAGGAAACTAACTGAGTTTACATCAACTGGGACAGGTATGACATATCCGATTAGATCTTTTATCACCTGTACCACAAGATGTGTAGTATATCTTTTGAGGTGCCCTTGCGGGTTAGAATATGTAGGGCGTACTACCAGGAAGTTACAGGTCAGATTGGGTGAACACATCGCCACCATACGAAGGGGTTTTGACAAACATAATGTTTCAAAACATTATGACCTTAAGCATGACAGGGACCCCACAGGCACGACATTTTTTGCCTTGGAGAAATATATACCACACTGGCGAGGGAGCAACAGTAGACGTTGTATATCCAGGAGTGAGACCAACTGGATATACCGTCTGGGCTGTCATGTACCCATGGGCCTTAATGTAGAGTGGGACATCAACTGTTTTATTAATAACAGTTGATGTCCCCTCTCCTGTCTTTCTTCCTTCTTTTGTTGTAATTTTCCCTTTGTTTCTTCAATTCCCCCTAAAGATAATGTCCCCCCCCTTTTTTATAATGGGGTTTTCGCTATTCTATGATATGGTCGGAATGGAGATACAATATTCAGATTGTGATTTCTGAATAAGAATATATTTCTGAATATATAGAAAATTTGGATTGAAATATATCTAAATTCCTCTTTTCTTTATATATTTTTTTTTTTATATTTTTTTATTGTTATAAAGGTCTATATGATTTCAGTTGCTGAAGGGTGATTCGAATGATTCTTTAGTCATTGGTTTTCCCCCCACCTCTTTTAATGTTTTTTAATAAAGTTTTTTGAATAGTAAGGGTAATGTAATAAAATCCATTGCTCTGAAGTAATATCAGGTTTGTCCACAAGATGGCACCATGATGACTCTATGGTGTTTTAATTGTAAAGGTTAAAAAGCAGGTGTGTGTGTAATTGCCATCCCCCTGTAATGGTAATTGTTTGCAGCTTTAACACCCTCCTAGTGTAACCAATGGCTGAACTTCTTCGTTTTGCCGCTCGGATATATAAGGCGCATGCGCAAACGTGCGGGCGTGCCCCTGATGATGTCATTTCTGACGAAACGGCCGTAGGGTTGACACGCTCGTACCGATGGCGCATGCGCGGAGTTTCATTTTAAAGCTGTATTGGTTCCTTGCAAGGAAAAGTGTTTTTATGGATGCCAGTGAGGCGACTTTTAATAAACAAGAGATAAAACGTTCTACACCATTGGAGTTTTCTCTTTTCTTTTAAACACTTCCATATCGGTGAGAGCTCTCTTCCCTGATTGTACCGCTGTCTGGAAGCCTGTGGCGATCGTTTGTGGATCTACATCCATCATCCCAGCTAAAGTTCCAGCCGCTGTGGAGGGCAAACCCTAAGCTGTTAGCTCTATGCCTCTGATCAGAGGCTATCTGGTAAGCCTTCAATCTATACCAGGTGACGGGATTTCAACACGGTGACAGTCACGGATTTATTATTCATAGAAAGTCACATTTAATTGTTCTTTTGGACATTTGTTTTGACATAATTTTTGCATCTTTGGACTTTTTCTAAATGTGTGGATAAACTGGGAATAGTCACGCATATATATCACTATAGTGAAGCATCCATGTTATTGTTCATTTTTATTTTTTTCTTTATCATATATGAAAGTTATTGGTGCTTTAATAGTAATATCAATTTTTGTTGTATTTTTGCATTTATATCCAGCGCTGTGCTTTTTGTTATATCTATTTAGTAGTGCCCTTATCAAGGTATAGTGCATAGCTGCAGGATTTTCCTTCACGGGTGATATTCACTAAGTTACTGTTTGTACACCTAGCGCAAATTTTTTCTTTAGAAACATTTATTCACTAAGGATGGAGATCACATGACTTACTGAGGACCCGAGATCACATGACTTACTGAGGACCGAGATCACATGACTTACTGAGGACACGAGAACACATGACTTACCGAGGACTGAGATCACATGATTTACTGAGGACTGAGATCACATGACTTACTGAGTACTGAGATCACATGACTTACTGAGGATTGAGATCACATGACTTACTGAGGATCGAGATCACATGACTTACTGCGGACTGAGATCACATGACTTACTGAGGACTGAGATCATATGATTTACCGAGGACTGAGATCACATGATTTACTGAGGACTGAGATCACATGACTTACTGAGGACTGAGATCACATGATTTACTGAGGACTGAGATCACTTGACTTACTGAGGATTGAGATCACATGACTTACTGAGGACGGAGCTCACATGACTTACAGAGGACTGAGATCACATGACTTACTGAGGACAGGGATCACATGACTTACTGAGGACAGGGATCACATGACTTACTAAGGACTGAGAGCCCATGACTTACTGAGGATCCGAGATCACATGACTTACTGAGGACCGACATCACATGACTTATTGAGGACACGAGATCTCATGACTTATTGAGGACTGAGATCACATGACTTACTGAGGACTGAGATCACAAGATTTACTGAGGACTGAGATCACATGACTTACTGAGGACTGAGATCATATGATTTACCGAGGACTGAGATCACATGACTTACTGAGGACTGAGATCACATGACTTACTGAGGACTGAGATCACATGATTTACTGAGGACTGAGATCACATGACTTACCGAGGATTGAGATCACATGACTTACTGAGGACGGAGCTCACATGATTTACTGAGGCCTGAGATCACATGACTTACCGAGGATTGAGATCACATGACTTACTGAGGACTGAGATCACATGACTTACTGAGGACTGAGATCACATGACTTACCGAGGACTGAGATCACATGACTTACCGAGGACTGAGATCACATGACTTACTGAGGACGGAGACCACATGATTCCATTACTTATAATAATCACCTACTGACTGAGATTTATGAGAAAGAACAATCCAACCAATACTGAGAACACCCCTTCCCCATTTACCTAGACCCATCCACACTGCACAGTACCCCCTCCCTTGTCCTGTAATTCTCAGTCTCTGATTGGTTTTCTCCTCCATGATCTGTACCTTGTGGGATCCAGCTGTGTGCCGCGGCTCCTTCTCTGGGGGTCCTGTCTTCATGGAGTCCCTGTAAGTCGTCATATTTCACCGATATGACCTGGAAGAGGAGAAGACAGGGATTATCCTCATTTCATATTTCAGGAGGGGGGGCAGGGATGTGGGGGCGGGGTCTGTGTTTACAGGTGGTGATCAATAATTAAGAAATACAGAATATCCTGTATACAGGAGCAATAAATAAATAAATATGATGTATTTTTTAGGGCCGTATTTAAGGCAGGGCAAAGGGGGCAGCTGCCCTGGGCCTAATCATTGTTGTGGGGGTCCAAAGCAGCTGCCTCATACTTGCCAACTATCCTAGTTTAAATTCCCGTGTCTCTTAAAATTTTTGTCCTGTGCTGTATCCCGATATCTCAGTGTGAAGTTCTGTTACTAATGCTGCCCAGCTCTGCCCTATTGTCATATACAGATAACTCACCTGCAGATACCATGTTTACATGTAAATAACCGGCATTGATATGTAAATAGCGGTGACATTATTATGTAAATAGCCGTGGACCACTGCATTGATATGCAAATAGAGGTGGCATTCATATGTATATCATGCCCCCTGAGGTAATACCCACCTTTACTTCTACAGAATGCTGCCCACTGGGAAGGTAAAGGGGCAAGCTTGAAAGTCCTGCCTGCAACTGTGATCATTCAACCTAACATCAGTATGTTCTGCAAAGGTAAGCAAATTGGAGATGGAACCCTTTTTCAAAATAACATGGTGCCACAGTGAATCTTGTTGCATGTGAATACGGACATCTCAGCCGATGTGTGAGGGTGTTATTATCAATTAATGTTACTGCTGTGTATCTGCTAAAGAGCAGCAGGAAAGCGATTTTGCATGCATTCCTGACACACACAAATGTGAACGCAGGCTAAATGTCTCAGTTACATTGGTGGTGAGTGTAAATCCTCATTACATAAGTGGTGAGTGTAAATCCTCTTTGCATACGTGTTGAGTGTAAATCCTCATTACATAAGTGGTGAGTGTAAATCCTCATTACATAAGTGGTGAGTGTAAATCCTCATTACATAAGTGGTCAGTGTAAATCCTCATTACATAAGTGGTGAGTGTAAATCCTCATTACATAAGTGGGGAGTGTAAATCCTCATTACATAAATGGTGAGTGTAAATCCTCATTACATTAGTGGTCAGTGTAAATCCTCATTACATAAGTGGTCAGTGTAAATCCTCATTACATAATGGTAAGTGTAAATCCTCATTACATTAGTGGTCATTGTAAATCCTCATTACATAAGTGGTCAGTGTAAATCCTCATTACATAAGTGGTCAGTGTAAAGGCCCATACACACAATCACACTTTTTGACAACAAACATGCAAATTACCTGCTTTAAGGCAACATCCGATCGTGTGTACGCTCCATCGGACAAACTTTTTTGGTTTTCATCGGACAAATGTTGGCTGTGCAAACAGACAAACTTTCCGGCAACAAAAGTCAGATGGTGCAAAATCCTATCGTGTGTACACATGTCCATAGGACTTTAGTCCAAAGTACAAACACGCATGCTCAGAACCAATGCAAAAGATCAGACAACAATACAGAAGTTGACCAAAGGGTGGCGGTAAAGAGCTGAAAAACCAAGTGATTTGGTGAAAGTTGGCTGAAAAAGTCCTGCCATGTGTATGCATACCAAGTTCACGGCCAACGCCCTTTGGACAGAAATCCACAGAAGAGTTTGTTTGAAGTCCGATCGTGTGTATGAGGTTTAAATCCCCATTATATTGGTGGCAAGTGTAGAAACTCCTCTTTATATTGGTAAAACAATCCAAACTTGCATTTGTGGTCAGTTCCGAATGCTCCCTTACATTGGTGGTCCATGAAGAAGCACCCTTTAAATGGGTGGTGAGTGTAAATCCCCTCCTACATTGGTGGCCAGTGTAGAAATCCCCCTTTATTGGTTGTTGATGTAAAATCCCCCATTACATTGATCGTCAGTGTACATTCTTCATTACATTGGTGATCATTGTACATTTCCCTTTACATTTGTGGTAAGTGCAGAATTTCCCTTACACTTGTGGTCAGTGTAAATCCCCCTTTACACTGGTGGTCAGTACAAATCTCAACAATGGTTGTCAGTGTAAATTCTACCTTATATGGAGGTCATTGTATATTCCCCCTTACGCTGGTGGTTGGTGTAAATGCTCCTATTACATTGGTGTCAGTGTAGAAATCCCTCTTTATATTGGTGGGTGGCGTAAAATCCCCCTTTACATGGTGGTAAGTGCAAATCCCCCCTCACATTGGTGGTCAGTAGGGATGAGCTTTGAGTTTGAGTCGAACTCATGTTCGACTCGAACATCGGCTGTTCGCCAGTTCGCTAAACAGCGAACAATTTGGGGTGTTCGCGGCAAATTCGAAAGCCGCAGAACACCCTTTAAAAGTCTATGGGAGAAATCAAAAGTGCTAATTTTAAAGGCTTATATGCAAGTTATTGTCATAAAAAGTGTTTGGGGGCCTGGGTCCTGTCCCAGGGGACATGTATCAACGCAAAAAAAAGTTTTAAAAACGACCGTTTTTTCAGGAGCAGTGATTTTAATAATGCTTAAAGGGAAACAATAAAAGTATAATATCCCTTTACATTTCGTACCTGGGGGTCGTCTATAGTATGCCTGTAAAGGGGCGCATGTTTCCCGTGTTTAGAACAGTCTGACAGCAAAATTACATTTCAAAGGAAAAAAAGTCATTTAAAACTACTCACGGCTATTAATGAATTGCCGGTCCGACAATACACATAAAAGTTCATTGATAAAAACAGCATGGGAATTCCCCACAGGGGAACCCTGAACCAAAATTTAAAAAAAAAATGGTGTGGGGTGTCCCCAAAAATCCATACCAGACCCTTATCTGAGCATGCAACCTGACAGGCCGCAGGAAAAGAGGGGGGACGAGAGAGTGCCCCCCCCTCCTGAACCGTACCAGGCCACATGCCCTCAACATTGGGAGGGTGCTTTGGGGTAGCCCACAAAACACCTTGTCCCCATGTTGATGGGGACAAGGGCCTTATCCCCACAACCCTTGCACGGTAGTTGTGAGGGTCTGCGGGCGGGGGGCTTATCGGAATCTGAAAGCCCCCTTTAACAAGGGGACCCCCAGATCCCGGCCCTCCCCCCTGTGTGAAATGGTAAGGGGGTACCCCTACCATTTCACAAAAAAAGTGTCAAAAATGTTAAAAATGACAAGAGACAGTCTTTGACAATTCCTTTATTTAAATGCTTCTTCTTTCTTCTATCTATCTACATCAGCAGGGGATAAGGAACTAATACCAGAATTAAGGTCCGAATGATCCGGGGGGGCGTGGCCAGCGCGGCATGTGAACAGACGTCTAGTCACTGAGCTCCTGCAGTGATCCTGTATTAATCCGGTTTCCGGCACTTTATATCACCCGTTTTTTGCTGGATCGTCCGGGGAGAATCTCCTCCACACTCCACTCCCATCCAGGTACACTTAGAGGGCATGATGACCCGAGGACAGAGAGGAGAAGGCTCCAGGATGGATCCCCAAAATGCCGCCGCTCCGCCGTCCACACAGAAGCGTGACAAGACAAAGGAGGGACAGAATAAGCAGCAGAAGTGCTCCAAAGATGGCTCCTCTGATCACCCTAAGGATTTGAGGTACTATGCTCAAAAATTGACTGAGAAATCAGGCTTGGCACTATTAATAGAGTTTTCCAGATACTGATACCTTTAGACCCTAAACCATGTTTGCTGGGGATAATGGATGATCTTCTGACTGAGGATATCCTTAAGCAGGCTATTACAAGAGCCTTGTTTCAGGCCCGTCTGCTTATCCTCAGGCACTGGAAATCCACAGACCCACCCACGGTGCAAGAATGGATCACACAAATGGGGGTCACACTCCGCATGGAAAAAATTATATATCTGCATAGGAGATCCTCTAAAAAATATGAGAAATTATGGCCTCAATGGCTGGATGTACCAGGTCTAGCGCCAGTGGATTTGGTGATTGACCGCTTATTTTAAAGTTTACTTCTACCAGATTAACTTAAAAAGGATGTATGGAGAGTATTACAGGAATGGTTATTAAGGTAGGGGAGAACAGGCGGAATATCGTGGGGGGTGTATGAGTCTTATAAAGTACTTTGTATCTGATAAGAGACTTCGGTGTAATTTACTAACTGCCTCGTTTGTGTAAGATATGATTTACATTCTGTAAAATATTGTTTATGCTCTGGAACTGTATGTAATAACTTACTTTCAATAAAACCTTTTGTTTGAGAAAAAAAAGGTCCGAATGATCCCACAGATACCAGATTTTGGAAAATTGCGGAAGGGTATCATGTACAATTGCGGTAAGGTGTTCCATACTACAGATCTGTTTCAACATTTGTAGGACCTGTGAGAGAGAAGGCTGGGAGGGGGAAAGCCATCGTAAAGGTATTGCCCATTTTGCAGCAAGTAAAATAAAGGTGGTCAATTTTTGAGCACATTTAGAGAGGCCAGGGATCGGTAGACCTAACAGAAAGTGGACAGGATCCAGTGGCAGAGAGACACTAAACAAGTCCTGTATAAAGGTCTGAATGGCCATCCAAAATGGGCGTATTAGGGGGTAGTCCCAAAAAATGTGGAAATGCGAGCCAATGTCTCCACGGCATCTCCAGCATACCCGAGGAGTCTTGGGATCATATCTATGCAAAATTTCAGGGGTTTTATACCAAAAAAATAATATTTTATAAGCCGTCTCTTTTTGTTCTCGTTTTTTTTGGGATGATTTGGAAATAGCCTCCCAAATCTTCTGCCATTGAGGGAGAGCAATAGAGCGATTTACTAACTATGACCATTTTTGCATAGACGAATGGAAAGTGTCGGTAATAGGGGTTGCGTTATGTAAGAACCTGTAATTGTCAGTAATAAGTTGTGTTTGATATGGTCTTTGAGCACATAGAAGTTCAAATGGGGTAGGTCTATCAAGGCTCAGAGTAGAGGATTTAGAGGCAAAGCAGTGTCTAATCTGAAGGTAGGAATAAAATAATTGTTTAGGGATCTGGTATTTCTTTTGCAGTTCTTCAAAGGGTAGAAGTGTATGGGTGAGGGGATGTACAATGTTTCGAAGCTGGAAAATGCCTGCCTGTGTCCATGGAAGCATTCTACTGTATGATAGGCTGTCAGGGATATCAGGATTGAACAACACATTTAACAGCGGAGGACATGGGGATGCAAGAGAGAACTGACGGGAGCATTTCTTCCATATGGCAAGGGAGAATAACATTAGGCATATGCTTCTAAGTTGGCCTATGAAAGAGTTCAGATCTGCCCAGATCATGGCACAGGGATGAACCGGTCTGGTGATGCTCATTTCAATCTCTGCCCATATGTTGGGTGCCATTCTGGAGGACCAAGTGATAATTGTTTTAAGATGTGTGCCAAAATAATATTTAATAATATCTGGGGCTCCCAACCTGCCCCGTGACTTGGGGGGCAAACATTACTGAGCTTGCGATCCTATGTGCTTTATAGTGCCAAATGAAGTTAAGAAATGTTCTCTGCATGGCTTTAAGTTGTGACATGGGAATAGAGGTCGGGAGGGTATAAAATAAGTAAAGGAGTCTTGGCATTATAGACATCTTCAGGACATTGATGTGGCCCAAGAGAGAAATGGGATAGATATCCCATTGTCGCAAGAGCCGGTCAATGTCCTGAAAGAATTAAATTAAAAACTGGCGCTCAGAGGTTATAATGCAAATGACTATAAAAGTTATTGAAATTGTAATTATAAAGTCTTGAAGCTGGATCAATCACGGTGTAATCAGGATGGTATGGGAAGACTTGGACAGGAGCCAGGATGCAGACTATAATACAGAGGAAGATCCCTGGAGCATAAGTCATAAGTAAGCAAAAACACCGGATATAAAGTTTTCTTTTCTTGTAGGGTACTGTGTGGCCAGATTCACAAAAGGCAGCTCTTCTTATAGAGAGAAGTCAGCTCGGATCCATCCAGGTAAAAAGCAAAAAGAGAGAGGAGCGCCACTAAGTAAAATCATTTATTTAACATTATAAAATCAAAGTAGCAACTTACATTTAGGAGCGGTATGTTGAACAGGCAGGTATAATCCCAGATGGGAGAGGGGGAGAGAAACAATCATGTCCTGAAAGAGTGAGGGATAGTTAGCTTGATATAAAGTTGAGTACGAGGAGGTTATGTTTACACCTAAATATTTGAGGGAGTCTGGACACCAATGAAAAGAGTAGTTTTGTTTGAGAATGATGAGATCTGAAGGCGGGATGTGTAGAGGTAGAGCTTCTGTTTTACTTGTATTGATTTTATATCCAGCTATAGAGCTGAAGTCCTTCAACAAAGCTATGAGATTAGGGAGAGAAATATGAGGTCTAGTCAAAGTCAAAAGGACATCATCTGCAAACAAGGACAGCTTATATTCTTTTTGGCGTAACAGAACTCCCTGTATATCAGGGTGAATGCGAATGGCTGCTGCTAGGGGTTCTAGACAAAGGATGAAAAGGAGGGGGGATAAAGGGCATCCTTGTCTGGTTCCATTACTTAACGAGAAAGATGACGATAAGTAAGAAGCTAGTTGAACTTGGGATGAAGGACAGGAATATAGGGCACTTAGGGCTGCTATGAAAGGACCTTCAAATCCATAGTTGGAGAGGGTAGCAAACAGATATGGCCAGCTAAGCCGGTTGAAGGCTTTTTGCGCATCAAGACTTAAGATTAGGGCTGGCCGGGATGTCTTGTTTAATAGGTCTATGAGGTCAACTGTACGTCTCGTATTGTCCCCTGCATATCTGGCTCATACAAAGCCCACCTGATCCTTATGTATAAGCCTAGGGATTATATGGGATAGTCTATTAGCCAGGACTTTTGTGAATATCTTGTAGTCCGAATTAAGTAATGCAATGGGCCTATAATTCCCAGGGATGGAAGGATCTTTGCCAGGTTTTGGGATCACAGAAATATGGGCATGAAGAAATTAAGGTTGTAGTATAGTCCCTTTGAATAGTTAAGCAAATAGAGAGATCATATGGGGGCTTAAAAACGGTAGGAAAGTTTTATAATAAGAATAAGGTAGACCGTCCGGGCCAGGGGATTTCTGGGTAGGAAGATGTTTAACTACCTCTTCCAACTCTTTGGGTGTGACTGCTGAATTCAGGGATGCGAGGTGTTCGGGTGAAAGTTTGGGTAGCTGTAGGTGTTCAAAGAATAGATCGAATTTCTCTTGTGTGAAACTATAGTTAGGATCTGTCTGTAGACAGTTATATAGTTGTTGATAAAATTCTCCAAAAAAGTTTAGACATAGTAAAGGGGCAATAGGTGGGAGTTCCATCAGTTTGTCTGAGAAAGTCAGGGGAGGATTGAAAGGGACGGGGTTTCAACTTGTTTACCAACATTTTATGAGGCTTATTTGAATATTCGTAGAATTTCTGTTTGGACCATAGAAGAGATTTATCAATTTTGCTCATCGTCAGGGATTTAAGTTGGTTTCGTAATGATACCACAGTCCGGAGTCCAACCACCGTGGGGGAGGTTAACAATAGTTTCTTAGCCAATTAGAGTTTATACATGATAGACGAGTATTGGAATGCTGCGTCTTTTTTTAGACGGGAACCTATAGACATACAATGTCCCCGAAAGACGGCTTTAAGCGCATCCCACAGGGTGGAGGGCTCCGAGACTGTGCCTACGTTAAGTTGAAAATATTCCGTTAGTTCATTAGATAGGAGGTCTTTAGGTTCAGGGGTGCGCAGAAACGTCTCATTGAGTCTCCAGTGACAGTTTTTAGGGGAAGCAGAGGAGAGGTAAATGTCAAGATGGACGGAGGAATGGTCCAACAATGTTATGGGGTTGATTTCAGAAGAAACCGTTGCTGTCAAGAGAGGTGTAGAAATAAAAAAGTGATCCAGTCTAGAATAGAGTTTGTGGGAGTGTGATTAAAACTTATATTGTTTGTGGGTGGGGTGTTTAATCCTCCAAATGTCCAATAGATTTTAAGCTTTCATTAGTTTACGAAATGATTTAGAGAGGCGGTTAGTTTTGGAAGGTGAAGTTGATGTGAACAATGTACGTCTATCTTTGTCAGGAGACATAGTCACATTAAAATCCCCTCCAATCACCATAAAGGATTGGGAAAATGTGTCTAAAGTGTCAAACATAGAGGATAGGAAGCTGATCTGACCAGAGTTGGGAGCATAGACATTGACAAAAGTGAGGGATTGGGTGAGAAAAGAGTATTTCAGAATAATAAATCTGCCCTGGGGGTCCAGGTGGGAAGATGTAACTCATAGAGGGCAAAGTCTGTTAATCAAAATAGCCACGCCCGCCTTTCCAGACGGATCGGAAGCCAGAAAAGATGTCAGGAAGTGCTTGCTAGCGAATTTGAGGGATCCCCCAGGGCGGAAATGAGTCTCCTGAACAAGGATTATGTCCGCCTTGGAAGTTGTAAACTCTTTCAAAGCCAGCCATCTTTTTTTAATAGAGTTTAAACCTTTAACATTATACGTCAGAAATTTCAGTGCCATAACAACTTAGCCAAAAGAAAAAGCGTTAAATATTTTATACAACATACGATAGGGTAGGGATTCCATGGTATACTGCAAAAGAAATACATATCAAGTATCTTAAGAACATGTGCAACAGTGGTTGCAAAGTGACTGAGTGATGTTGATTCTATGAAGATTAGCAGGCTTGGGTTAAGAAAAAAGGGAACCTGAGGAAAAAAACAAAATGAAGAAGAAATAATAAAAATAAAAGTCAAAAGGAAAAAAAAATTCTCAATGTCCAACAAGTAGAAACATGGAAGGCCGGATGCCACCAGGAAGCCCAGGTCTAAGCCATGGGTCAGGAGGGGGAGCATGGGGACTTCTGAACATAGGGACGGGAGGTCTCCCACCACTCTTCGGAGTAAAAATTGCCCGGAATCCAAAAACGAAAAATGAACTATTAACAAACCGTTTATCCAGGGCAGCTGTAGTATAACAAGCCGCACATCCCCCAGGTCAGGGGGTGTATGAACCCACTAGTAGGTTGTTAACCACTCAAAAAAAACAAAAAACACAGTGACTGGGGGTCAAATAAAATGGTATATTCAGCCTCAGTCAGTGGAAAGGGTATTTAAGTTGGAAATCTTGAGGCGTGGCGCTTCTGGGGTGTGAAATTTGACTTGGATGGCTTTTGTCTCACCGGTGTCCAAATGCGACTCGGAGCCATCGGTGGTTTAGGAGTAGTTGGGAGAGGCGAAGAGTCTTCGTCAGGGAGGGGTGGTAAACCCAAGTTGCGCAGAAAGGTGTCACTCTCCTGTAGATCACGTAAGGAGTATTGTATGCCATCTCGCGATGCAGAAAGGCAAAAGGGGAAACCCCATTGATACATTACTTTGTGGAATTGAAGATGCAGGGTTAAAGGGCGAAGATTTCTCCTTCTCGCTATAGTAATAGGTGAGAGGTCGCTAAAGATTTGGATCTTGGATTTCTTGAATTCAATTCAGGATTGGTTGTGGGTTGCCAAGGTCATAGCTTCTTTACTATCATAATAATGGAACCTGACAATCACATCTCTGGGGTTAGCCCCTGTTGGAGGTTTAGGGGCAAGTGACCTGTGAGCCCTGTCCAAACGCCAGTCTATGTCAGGGATATTGGGGGCAACCACATTGAAAAGGCTTAAAAGGTAGGAACGGAGGTCTTTATGTTCCACAGCTTCAGGAATACCTCTGAATCTCAAATTTTGCCTGCGTTCTCTGTTTTCCAGGTCTTCCTGCTGGGCTTGGAGCTGGGTAATTGTGTTTTTTGTAGTAGCATTGTCTTCCTCCAGCGCCTGTACATACTGCCCCATCTCATCAAATTTATATTCTAGGGAGTCGGTGCATTCTCCTAGTTGGTCAATTTCACCTCTCAATTCTTTGGCTAGTTTTCCCACTTCTTGTGCGATATTGTGGGTGATAGCCTGGAGCAGAGAGTGTAGATTAGCATCTAAAACTTCCGCTGTCAGCGGGGGGCAAGGTCCTGATGTAGGGGTGGGGGTAGTGTCAAAAAGAGTACCTGTGTTTAGTTCTTTTTTTTAAATTCTTTATTTAATTTTTCATAATTTTTAAAAGAAATACAAACAACCCCTCTTACACAGGGGTAAAACAGTCCACCACAAGTACAAAACAAGCATACACGTATAAATCCCGCACTTATACCCCCCTTTTTTCCTCCCGCAGACTTCCTGCTTACAATATCACCCATTGAGAGAAAAATATCTCAACCTATTTTAACACAGAATGGCTTCCGCAAAACGCTCTGATCTTTTAAAGACTTCCCATCTGGCCCATCTGCCCCCTTGTCTACTTGATCCCTCTCTTAGGGACCAAATACCTCAGAGTTTTCCATAGTATACGATTCAATGATCCTTAAAATCCAGTCCCTGATCCCAGGCCCCTCCACTTCCTGCCATTTTTTTGGAATTACGCTCTTTGTAGAATTTAAGAGAACCAGGATCAGCGAGGCTCTATAATGTCTATTACCTCCCTCGGAACCATGGAACAAGCAGACCCATGGGTCTAACTTGATGACCCTACCCACTATCACCATTATCCACTTGATCACCTCCTGCCAGAAGCTTTACATTTTTGGGCAATCCCACCATAAATGCGCCATAGTGCCCAGGGCCTCACAACCTCTCCAACATTTCGGTGATCTATCGGGCATAAATTTGCTTATTTTAGTGGGTGTCATATACCACCTAGACAGGCATTTATAGTTGGTCTCAATCGTTTTCATATCTATTGCTGTACTGTGCGTTGCCCCCAATATGCTCCCCACCCAACTTTTCTCACATCCAACTCCCAAATCTTCTTCCTATTTTTTGATATAAAGTGGAATTTTGTCCCCTCCGTTGTTTATCAATATTTTATATACCGCTGAGATATTTCTTTTTACTATATCCCTACAGACAAGTTTCCCCAACGGTCTATAGTCCATTTCTTCCCTTAGGGGACCCAGAAGGCTGTTAACAAAATGTTCAAGCTGACTGTACCGCCACCCATTCACCTTCAATAAATCCCTTTTTTTAATTAAATCCTGAAATGTGCAAATGCTTCCCCTATTAATAATGTCTTTTAATTGTGTTTCACTATTCAAAATCCAATTTCCTCCCACCGCCTCCATTCCCGGGGGGAAATATGCATTTTCCTTTAAGTAAATCAAGGGAGAATTATATTCCCACTTCCTAGTGCTGTGAATCTGATCACAAAATTTCAACGTGAGGTGTGTTATAATATGTGTGTCTTCTCCCAGATACCTGTGTTGCGGGGGGTTCCAGATTATGTGATTTAATCTTACCTTACTTAAACTCATTTCTAAATTAACCCATCTTTTATTGTTGCATCCCTTTACCCAATCTAGTGCCCGTGCTAGAACAATAACTTTGTGATAATTTCTAAAATCTGGAATACCCAACCCTCCCTGTGCTTTATCCCTGCTCAGCACTTTGTACGCCATCCTAGGTCTCTTATTCCTCCAAACATATCTACTTATTAAACTTATTAATGTTCTAAAATAAAATTGGGGCAAAGGAATTGGAAGCATTTGAATTTTATAGAGCACCTTGGGGGCTAGCACCATTTTAACTATGTTAAATCGCCCTATCCACGAGACCGGGCAATGTGAAATTCTTTTTATTTCTGCTCTAATTTTATCAAGAAAAGGTATAAAATTAAGTTAAAAAATCTTCCCTATGGAACTCGCCAATATAACTCACAGATACTTATTATTATCCCTCCAGGGAAATCTAAAAACCTCCCAGAGTCTAGCAGCTTCCTGCTTATCAATATTAATTTTTAAAGCTTCTGATTTCTCAATATTAATTTTGAAGTTTGATATCTCTCCAAATTTTTTCAATATGGCAAATAGGTTGGGGATCGTGATTCTAGGTTTGGTGATGTAGAATAGGACGTCATCGGCAAAAGCAGCCAACTTATGTTCCTCCTTTCCTACTGGTCATCCGCTAATATCCGGGTTTTTCCTAATGGTACTCAGTAGGGGTTCCAACGTTAGAACAAATAGGAGCGGAGATAGCGGGCATCCCTGTCTGGTCCCATTTCTCATAGTGAAAGGCACAGAGGCTACGTTGTTAACTTTCACAAATGCTGTTGGATTATTATATAGTATTCTGATCCATCTTAACATGGTAGGCCCTATCCCCATTACCGCAAAAGCATTTTAAACATGAATCCCCAGGCTACTCTGTCAAACGCCTTCTCGGCATCTATCGACAGAAGTAGACCTGGGGATCCCTTTGATCTCATGGCCTCCGCTATAAGAAGAGACCGCACCCCATTATCTCTACCCTCTCTCCCTGGAATAAATCCCACCTGGTCAGGATGGACCAGTTGGGGCATTAATCCCTTAAGCCTCAGAGCCAATACTTTCGCATATAATTTTGTATCTGCATTTAACAATGCGATTGGCCTAAAGCTTGAGCACAGGGTTCGGTCCTTCCCTTCTTTAGGAATCAACATCACTGAAGCTGTTAGCGCATCCCTGCACATTTCGCCCTGTTTCCCGAGGATGTTCCAGACCCTACAGAGCCTCGGAAGAAGTGAATCTTTGAATTTTTTGTAAAAGCTGGTAGTGAAACCGTCCGGACCCGGTCTCTTACCCGTGGGGGACGATTTTAGAGCCATGCTTAACTCTTCTACCGTAAACGGTCTTTCTAACTCCAATGAGTCATATTCTGACAGTTTGGGAAGGCCTGCCCCCTCTAAAAAGTCTCTCACCTTATCCTCCTTCTCAACCCCAGACTGTTCCTTTTGGCTTACCGAATAGAGGGTTGTAAAGTATTGTCTAAATTCTTCGCCTATCTCTTTAGAAGAATACCTTAGCTTACCATTTTTTTTTAAATATTTTCTATAACATTTTCTTCTCTTTTTCTCTTTACTGTTGCTGCCAGATGTTTCCCCACCTTATTACCCCTCTGGTATCTTTCTTTTACGAACTTATTCATAATTTTATATGCTTCTTTTTCTAGTAAATCTTTTAACTCTTCTCTTGTCAATATTAATTGTTGTAATATGGACTTATTATTACCCGATGAAGTTTTATGGGTTTGTTCAAGTTGACGAATTAACGCAATTAGGCTTTCTTTCTTTTTGGTTCTCTCTTATTTTACCCAAACTCCTATGGATATTATTACCCCCCTTATATAGGCTTTAAAGGCCTCCCATACAACCGTGCCCGGGGTCTCATCGTTGTTGTTGTTTAAAAAGAACACATCTATTTCCTGTTGAATTTTCTCCACTATCCAATCCTCCTCAAAGAGTTTTTCGTTTAACCGCCAGGTGTAAGGCTCCCTCCTAGAACCCTCTAACATAACCTTCAATGAGATTGGTGCATGATCTGACAAAGTCATAATCTCTATCTTCGACTCTTTAATATGGCCCAATAAACTGTGGTCCACTAGCATGTAGTCCAACCTTGAATAGGTCCCATGCGCAGCCGAGAAAAAGGAATAATCCCTTACCACTCTCCATACATCCATCAAGTGACAATCATGCAACTTTTTCCCAAGGCTCAGTAGTAGCTTTTTACTTGCCTCTCTACTGCTAGATGACCTATCCAAGGCTGGATCAAGACAAAGATTAAAATCCCCTGCCAGAATCACTTCCCCCACCCTGAATTCCATCAGTCTGCTCAGGGTCTGGGAAAGATAGACTATCGGATCTCTATTCGGACAATACACGTTAGCCAATGTATATGTCTTTACCCCCAGTTTTACCTTTAAGAATAACTACCGGCCCTCCGGGTCCACCCTCCTTCCTAATAATGTATATTTTATCCGATTCGAGAATCCGATACTCACTCCCTTCGCCCGTTTGATGGGAGAATCTACATAAATCCAATTAGGATAATATCTCGAGTCCAGCTTAATACCCTCTTCTAACACTAGTAGCGTCTCCTGCAAGAAGACTATATCTGCTTCATAGGTCTGTAACTCTTTTAACACTTTCTGCCTTTTCCCACTGGAGTTTGGCCCTTTTACATTGTATGACATGAAATTCATTTCCATCATCCCTTCTTTTTAATCTTTCTCTTACCAGCAGCCACCACACCTCTAATTCATCCGCTGCATGGAAGATAAAAAGAGAAAAGAGCCAAAAAAAGACTATAGAAACAGAACACTTAATCTGCGGGAACCCCCCTCCACCCCCTTCCCAACTCCTCCCCTCCCCCCATGTCCATACCTGACTACAGGGATGCCACGACCTAAATTTCTCCATCGCCGCCTACGTCCCCACGTGCCTTGGGGTGAGACTCACATGGCGGGTCATGGTGTTCCGCCCCCACCCACAAAACAGTGGGCGGGAGGAGGAAGGTCACGGAAAGCACTTTCTGGCTTCGTCCTCCTACTCCCCCCTCCCCCAAATCACCCCCGCCCCACCCCCCCACAGCCCCGCCCCCAATGCCCTAACTTTTTTTCTCTAATTAAATAGGCTCCCCACCTGAAAAATCAGGTAATGCAATGTTTAAATCTCTACAAAAGTCTTTTAAGTCCTCTATCTGAATTAATCTGTAATTTATACCCTCTTTAAACATATTCAATGCAAAAGGGTACCCCCAGCTATACTTTAAGTTGGCCCCCCTCAAAGCGTCCAACTGCGGTCTCAGTTGACATCTCCTTGCAAGCGTTTTGGCAGACAGATCCAAGTAAATTTGGATTTCCCCATTGTTGTACTTCACAGGTTTTACCCCCCTTAATTTACTCCAAATCTTTGCCTTGTCCTCATATTTATGAAACCTCACAATAACATCTCTGGGGCTTTCTTCCCTAACTCCTTGGGGTTTTCTTATCCTGTGGACACGGTCCAGTTTAAGGTCTTCATCAAGGTTTCTCCCTAAGAGAGGGTTAAAAAGTTCTTTCATCATTAGGAACAAGTCCTCTCCTCTCTGTTCAGGTACAGCCCTTATCCTCAAGGTTTTGCCTCCTGTTCTGATTTTCCTGTTCCTCTAATTTGAGGAGCATATCCCGTTGGTCAGTCTGTAATTTTTTTACTTGATTTTTTAACACTGTAATCTCCGCCGCATGTTGTTCTGATATTTCTTCCACTGCTTCCACTCACTTTAAGAGGTATCCCATATCTGTCCTTATACTGTGAAACTCTTCTTTTATGACAGACTATAATTTGGTAAACATATCTTGTATCTCAGATTTTGTTGGGGGTGCATCCACGTCTACATCTAAACTTTGATCATATACATCGCCCTGGGTCGTCTCCCCTCTGGGGGTAACCCCCAGGGCTCCTTTGTATTTAGAGGGGTCTTTCTTTTTATCTTTCATGCTTTGCTGCCTGTTTTCCAAGACCGGCTTTTAAGTTGCACTTCCTTTAGGAATTTTTGAATGGAGCTAGAGTTGAGGCTATCTCTAGGCTTTTTCTGCTCATAATTTTTATGTGACCGACCTTTCATGATATTCGCCCCCCCTCTCAGACCGCTTCTTTGATTGCCTTTATACAGTCCCTTTAAATTTTATACACTCTTAATACACTTCTTCAGGCTGAGTAAACTTTTGAATACTTATGATTAACTTGTTAAACAGTCCTGCTCAACCTTCGAAATTGTTTAGTAACTTTGCCTTTGAGCGTCCATTAGCAGGGTACAGTAATGTGTTTCAGTGACAGCTGATCTTACCTAGAGCATCTACATTCCGATTGTTTCAACCAGCTGCCCCCCTCCTTCTCAGCAGGGGGGGTCGTGATAGACTTTATGGTTATGCCGCTATTCAAGGAGGTTTACAAGCCGGTCTCCATTCCCTCTCTGTGTTTGCCAGCAGGGCGCCAAAGGCCGGGCTATCACTTCCCTTCGTATGCCGTGGAGCAGGGGGGGACGGGGGGAGAGCGGGTTCCGACCGATGGCGGGATCAGGGAGCCAGGATCAGGGCGCCGGGGAAGATGCCGATCTGTATGTGCAGGCAGAGCCCCTCACCAAGCGGACTGATCAGGCTGGGGGCTACCGCCGGGCTTGTCTTTCTCGGGACCCGGTGTCTGAATTTCTGTTGCCAGGTAAAACACCCTCGCTTTCCATTGCCGCTCCTCCCGCTGTACTAAGGCAGTGTCTTCAGTGAGGCCGGTGTGAGCACTCGCCTCTCGCCATCCCTGCCGCCCTCATCTTCCGCCTCTCTGCGCGCCTCCACCACCCCGCCATCAGGCCTCTCCCCCGGAACAAGCACGTCACATCTTACGTCTCCCCGGCCACTTGTGTTTAGTTCTGATTGCTCCGAAGTGGTCTGTGTGACTTCGAGGCCTCCCGAAGCCGTGGATGTCGGTCTACTTAGACAGCAATCCATCTTGGAGGAGGCCTGAGGCTTAAGGATTGCTGAGTAGTTGTGTCTTTGATCCCCAATTTTGCCCATGGGGTGTGCGGCCGCTGTGGAAGGCTGAAGAGGTGACTCCCATGTATATTGTAGCTATAGGTCAGTCAGCGAGGGTCTTGGAGAGATGGTGGGAGACGGAGCCCCAGTCTCACATGTCTGTCATCTTCACATATCAAGCGTTTTGCTCTTTGAGGACATGACCATAAGGACTAGTGTCTTTAAATCTAATTGTAGGGGGAGGAATGTCCCTTTAAAGGCCTGATGTCACATCAGTAGAGAGTGTGTTGTAGGGCTGACAAGTATCTGAAATTTGTGTTATAGGTGTGAGGGGTGAGTGGTAACTCAGGTGACTCACCAAGCTTAGTGGGATGAAGGTCAGCCGTGCATCAGGAAAGGTGGAAAGAAATGAGTTAGGGTGTCCCTGGAGTAGCAAGATGGCCGCCGTCCTCCAAAGGTTGGCCAAAGCCTCAGACTTTCCTAGGATGTGTCCTGTACAGTAGGTGGCAGGCTGCAGGTGTCCGGAATCAGCCTTTTCCTGATCCTCTGCCGGCCGTTAGGGTTTTCACACCATCCAACTATCTCCCGGAGGTGCCCGCTATAGGTAGGGATGTGTTGGCTGTCCCTCACACCGCCGATCGCGGAACTCGAGCCCGGGGACGCTGGAGGCTTCACAGGCTTCAAGATGGCGGCGGCCCGCGAGTGTTCGGCGCTAGCTTTTGCTGAATTTCTGGAGTTTTTCCGTGTCCTCACACCGCCCGGTCCTCCCCAGGGATAATATCCACAGATGTAGACAGGTTAGCTTCACTCCGCTCTGCCGATCACGGCACATGAGCCCGGGGATGTTGAGGGCCTGCAGGCCACAAGATGGCGGCAAGTCTCTGTTGTGTGGAGCCGGCTGGGGCCCAATAAATACTCGATCGGTCGGCCGGACTCCGCAATTTCCCCAGGGGTTGATGTGTCAAATGTTCAGTGGCTATAGGGCAAAGTTTAGAAGCTCGCCGAGCTGTTTGTTTTGCAGGATGGCGTTGGATTGCGGAGGGCTCAGAGGAGCTTCTCAGCAACACGCCCTGTCTCTTCAGCGTCCGGACACGCCCCCCCATTTTTCCACTTTTGCAGCCAAAAAGAACTACATTTCCCATGAAACATTGGGCTTGTGGTGATGTTGGTGGGTGGAAAGAGACAGTGCTGTCCGTATGGCATAGCTGTCAGTCAGTGCCTGTGGATGGTCACCACCGGATGCTGCGCAGATTGTAACTGCCCACTCAAGGAAGTCCAACATAATTGGGAGACATTTACCATAGGGAGATATTGGTGGCAGCAATTCGCTGTACACGGTAGCGTTCCTCAGTCACATGGAGAGAGATGTTGGGGGATAAGAAGAAGGAGGAGAGTTTTTGTGATGGTAAGGCTGTACCTTGTATATAGAAGTGTTTGCTTTCTGGATGGAGTTCCGCTTTAACAGACTGACCAGTGGGTGGACTGTACAGGATACCATTGGTGGTTGTGGCCTGGCATTCCTCTACCAATGGTCTCCTCATTTCTCCCCTCCCCCAGGTGTACCCAGATCCGGTACATGTGGTCTAAGTGGCCGTTCCTATTCAGGAGATGCTGAGTCTGGCCTCCAGAGCTGCTCAACAGATGTCGGTGGAACTTTGCTGTGGCACGTAAGAGACAAGTTTTTCCCTACTGAATGTGTGTCTCGTTTGGTGTCTCCTTCTTGAAATTCTCCTGGATCGCCTTCCCTCTCCTGGTTCCTCCTGGGTTCTCCTGATTACCCCTCCCCAAACTCCTTCTGGACTCTTGGATTCCTCCTGAGATTCTCCTGGATCCCCCTTTAATTCTTTAATTTAAGATTCCCCCACCCCCCACTTTCCAATTTCTCCTGAGATTCTCTTGGATTCCCCAATATTCCCCACCACTTCCTGATTCCTCCTGAGGTCTCCTGGATCCACCCCTCCTGCCAATTCTTTTCAAACTTTTCTGGATTCCCTTTCTCTATCCTGAATATTCCTGATATTTCTATGTTTTGCCCCTCGATTTCTCGAGATTCTCCTGGATTCTTCCACCTCCCCTTCCATCCACCATTCTCCCCCATGTCTCTCTCCTGAAATTCTCCTGGATTCCCTTTAGTTCCTTCTAAGATTCTCCTGGAATCCTCAACCCCACCTCCATGCTTTCCAATTCTTACTGATTTTTCCAAAGGTTTCCTGGATCCACCCTCCTGAGGATTCTCTCCCTCTATCCTGATTTTTCCTGAGATTTTCATGGATCCCCTTGAATTCTTTGAAATTATCCTGGATTTCCCCCTACCCCAAGATTCCTCCTTAGATTTCCTGCCACCAGTCTCCCCTACCCATTTCCTCTAATACCTAATTTTCTCCTGTGTTCTATTCACCCATTGATTCCTCTTAGGGTTCTCCAAGACCCAACCCCTCTCACCTTTTCCTTTTCCTAGGTTTACAACCACTTCTTCCTGAGATTCTCTGGGATCCCCTTCCTGATCCCCTTGAGATTCTTCTGTATCCAGTAGCCCCCCCTCCCAATTTCTCCTGAGGTTTCCTGGGTTCCCTAAATGCTCATGACCCCCCCTCGCAATTCCTCTTGAGATACTCCTGTGTCCCCCAGAAATATTTTTCCTCAGGTTCCCTGGGTCCTCCCTCCTGATTCCTCCTGAGATTCTTCAGTATCTCCTACCCCAGAGCCACTCTCCAACTCCTCCAGATTTCACCTGAGGTTGCCTCAATTCTCTTGATGCCCTCCCCGGATTCCTCTGTATCACCCCCAGACATGATCCACCTCAGGTTTCCTGGGATCCCCAAATGCTTATGACTCCCCTAACTCTTCCTGAGATTCTTCAGTATCCCCTACCCTACAGCCACCCCCAACCCCCCAATTCCTCCTGAGGTTTCCTGGATTCACCTAATTTTCATAATCACCCCCCGGGATTCCTCTGTTCACCCCCCTAGACAGGTTCCTCCTCAGGTTTCCTGGGTCCTCCAATACCTTCTGAGATTCATCTGTATTCCCTTCCTAATTCCTGAGTCCTCCCGTGATTCCTCCTGAGATTCTCCTGGATCCCCTACCCTACAGCCACCCCCAACCCCCCAATTCCTCCTGAGGTTTCCTGGATTACCCTAGTTCTCATTGCACACACCCCCCAATTCCTCTGATTCTTCCATTTCTCATGAACCACCCCACAACTCCTCATGAAATTTCCTGGATTTTCTCTGATTCCACCTGAGACACCCGAACCTCCCGATTCCTCTAAAAAATTCTTGGACCCCCCTACCTCTAAATTCATACTGAGATTCTTCTGGATCCCCCTGATTCCTCCTGAAATTTTCTGTTTATATGCAGACACCTTCAGAAGACAGGAGCTATTGAGGATTTGGTGATCATCTCTGAGAAACCTCTGCTGAGAGGGATTGTCCGCCTTATCGCCGTTACCGGAGAAGAAGCCAGAGAGGTCCGATATCTGAGGCCACCCCCAGCACACATCCATCCAATCCTCTGCATGATACAATTTAATTATAATTATTTTAATTATTGATGATCATTAAGAATTAAAAATCAGTGAAATTTACTGTTATTTTGATCCTGTACAATAAAATATAAGACCTCCCAGGTCACCTTCATCCTATGATTTTCTCTCCAGGCATGGGAGACGGGACAGGTTCTACGCAGGGAAGTGGATTCCTATGTTGAGCAGATGAAGATGATAACCCCTTCCCTGAACAATGCTCAGAGGTTGTCCAAGGAGGTCGGACTTGTGACAGATGTGAGTGAAGATCGGGGTGTCAGAATTCACACCGGAGGGGCGTTAGGATGCTATATCCCACAGCAGGGGGAGAAATGTGGTCACATGACTTACAGACTAAATAGAAGGGGTACCGATGGGAAAAAAAATGATGGACACTAAAATAAAAATAAGGAATTTCACATTGTCTCCCTTGATCACACATCTCCCCAAAAATCTATCACTGGAAGCTCCAACAAAGCCGCCATAACCGTGTCATTGTTCCTATACGTTGCATAGTTTGGACAGTGCCTCCATGCCCCAGTGGCAGAGGAAGGAACTACAGGCATCTCTCAAGGCTTTGCAACGATCGGCCAACACAGCTGTGAGGAAGGCGATAGGGAGAAAGGTAAAGGAGGGGCGGGGCTATCTTACACATAGGGGTAGGGACGGGGGATAATATATTTTATACTGTGTGGCGGGATGACTTCACAGCTCTTCTTTGGATGGAATCTTCCCAGATATAGGATCTCCTGGAATAGAGCGGAATTCAATTCTGGGAGATCTCCTGCCACCAATCAGATTCTAATGCTCCTTTTTTCCCCTCCCCCAGGCTGCAGAGAGAGTCCTGAGTCTGCTGGAGAGGCATGGCCAGCGTCCCGTCATCGTCAACTGTGTGGAGGAGAAGTCTCTTCCGGTGTGATATCGCCATTTCCTCTCCTGATATAGAGAATCTTGTCCTTCCTCCCTGGAACTCCTCCTCCCTCCGCCTTCCTGGATCTCCCCCTCCCTGGAACTCCCCCTCCCTCCGCCTCCCAGGAACTCCCCCTCCCTGGAACGTCCCCTCCCTCCGCCTCCCAGGAACTCCCCCTCCCTGGAACGTCCCCTCCCTCTGCCTTCCTGGAACGTCCCCTCCCTCTGCCTTCCTGGAATTCCCCCTCCCTGGAATGTCCCCTCCCTCTGCCTCCCTGAAACTCCCCCTCCCTCTGCCTCCCTGAAACTCCCCCTCCCTCCGCCTCCCTGGAACTCCCCCTGCCTCAGCCTCCCTGGAACTCTCCCTCCTACTCACTGGAACTCCCCCTCCATTTGTCTCCCTGGAACTCTTCCTCTGTGCTCCTCAGGGATGCTCCCTATCATAAGGCTGATTGTTGCTCCCTTCCTGGAACACCCCCTCCCTCCACCTTTCTGGAACTTCCCCTTCCTGGAACTCCCCCTCCCTCTACCTCCCTGGAACTCCCCCTGCCTCCGCCTTCTTTGAACTCCCCCTCTGCCTCCCTGGAACTCTCCCGCCTCCTCACTGGAACTCCCCCTCCCTTTGTCTCCCTGGAAATCTTCCTCTGTGCTCCACAGGCACGCTCCCTATCATCAGGCTGATTGTTGCTCCCTTCCTGGAACTCCCCCTCCCTGGAACGTCCCCTCCCTCCGCCTTCCTGGAACTCCCCCTTCCTGGAACTCCCCCTCCCCCCGACTCCCTGGAACTCCCCCTCCCTGGAACTCCCCCTGCCTCCTTGGAACTCCCCCTCTGCCTCCCTGGAACTCTCCCTCCTCTTCCTCACTGGAACTCCCCCTCCCTTTGTCTCCCTGGAACTCTTCCTCTGTGCTCCTCAGGCACGCTCCCTATTATCAGGCTGATTGTTGCTCCCATCCAGTCTCAGGAGAGCCACCTGATGATACACAGTGAGGTGGAAGAACATGGAAGGACAATAGAGTGTCAGTGAAAGGTGTGGGAGTGAAGTCATCAGAGTTTGGAGAACCTCCCCTATTGTCTCCTCCCATTAGTAATGGTGGTGTGTGGTACCCCCTGCAGGTCCTGATGAAGATGGTCTTCCTGCTGTGTGAGCGTTGCCCGGGCTCAGCGGTGATGCTGTTCAGCAGGCAGAGCTCCGGGAAGGTGCTGTGTGCATGTCAGGTGCCCAAGGTAATGGGGGCTTTTATTTCATGTCTGATCCATGTGTATTCAGGAATTCTGCTCATGTGATCTCTTCTCTCCTCCCCCTCAGGGCCCCTCCCCTGTTCTGTCTGCCCTGGATTGGGCAGTGGCTGTCTACTCGGCGATGGGTGGTAAGGCTGGTGGTTTGGAGGGATCCGCCAATGGAAATGGAAGCTGTGAGAACCTGGACAGGGTTCTGGAGGCGGCACTGAAATTCGGACAGACAAAACTCAGGGACACCGGACATGACACGTGGCAGGAGGGAGAGAACTGACCCCCCGGTTTCCAATTGGTGGAACTACATGAAATCTGAGAGGTGGATGGTGGACATTGAGGTCATGTGACAGATGTGGACATCACACAGGAGAACATACGTGTATATCAGGACTCTGCAGATGGGGTTATAGGGAGGAGTCATGTCCCTGAACATGTCAGCTTGGTGTGGTGCCACCACACCACCCAATTCATATCCAGCCAATCAGTACACAAGGAGCCTCACACGGTGTCATCATATCTCACAGTGATTTGTGGATGAACAAAGATGGAGTCTGGCCTTCCACTCTGGGCCCTCCCATGGGATCAGACTTCAGATTTGAATTACTGCTGTTGGGTGTGACTTTTACATTATTAATGTGCTTTGCTGTTCCATATTTCCATGGCTGTATTTCCTATGCAGATACATTTACATAAAGAAAATAACAAGGACAGTCAGTGGCATTGCTGAGGAATAGAGAAGATAAGAGGACCCGTCCATGGATGGAGTGCAATAAGAGGGCCTGGATCTGCACCTCTCCTGTTCACTAATGACTAGATCCCAGTGATCTGATAGGAACCCATCTAGGTAATATTGATTCAGCTGACACCATAGATGCCCCTTTGTGACAGGTCTTCTTTCAGTGTCCCTTTAGCAGCAGGTAGAATTATTGGCTCTAGGTGGGCCTCTGGCTGGTGTGCTGTATCTCTTCGAGGCCCCAGCTGTTTTGATGACCCTTCCGTGTGTTACCATTGAAATCTCTGTCAAGGAAAACAAAATCTGTATTTATTTCTTCTTCTTTGAGGGGCCCAGGAATTCAGAGACTATCGGGTTATACTGCCACCTACAGGAAGAATGGGACACTGGCAAACAAAAACTGTGGGCCCAGTATAGCCCCTCCTACTCCCAGTATGCCTTAGTTTTGTGGGAGTGTCCAGGATAAGAGTTGCCTTTTCTCTGAGTATTTTTATAATAATAAAAGATGAATTTTGGGATAAAGTTTGGCCGTGTTCTGACATTGTGTACAGGTGGAAATCTCAGGTGGACCATCATGGGGGAAAAGAAAAGGGTCTTCACCAACCACAAGACTGGAGGAGCACAACTGTCCACAATGTCTTTGTATGATGGAGGATTAACACTGGGAACACCTGAGCTCATTTGGGGGGGCAGCATATACTTTTGCCTCCACCCGAAGAGATCACACCTCACCCAATCCAATCCCCTTCACCCGAGGAGACCCCACCTCACTGCACCTCACCCAATACCATCCCCGCCATCTGAGAAGACTCCACCTCACATAATATCATCTCCTCAACCTGAGGAGACCTCCACCTCATCTAATGCTGTTCCCTCGACCTGAGGAGACCACCACCTCATCTAATGCCATCCCCTTCGCCTGAGGAGACCCCACTTCACCTCACCTCACCCGATACCATCCTCCCTGCCCGAGGAGAGCCCACCTCACCTGTTACCGTCCTCATTGCCCGAGGAGACCTCTCCTCACCCGATACCGTCCCCTCCACCCGAGAAGACCCCACCTCACCCGATACCGTCCCCTCCACCCGAGAAGACCCCACCTCACCCAATATCATCCCCTTCACCTGAGGAGACCCCACCTCCCCAAATACCATCCCCTCCACCTGAGACCCCTACCTCACCCAATACCGTCCTCCTTGCACAAGGAGGCCCCACCTCACCCGTTACTGTCCTCCTCGCCCAAGGAGGCCTTCCCTTGCCTGATACCGTCCCCTCCACCTCCCCCAATATCATCCCCTTCACCTGAGGAGACCCCACCTCACCAAATACCATCCCCTCCTCCTGATGAGACCCCACCTCACCCATTACCGTCCTCGCTCGAGGAGACCTTTCCTCGCCTGATACCGTCCCCTCCACCTGAGAAGACCCCACCAAACCCAATATCATCCCCTTCACCTGAGGAGACCCCACCTCCCCAAAAACCATCCCCTCAACCTGAGGAGACCCCACCTCACCAAATACCATCCCCTCCACCTGAGGACCCCACCTCACTTAATATTGTTCCCTCGACCTGAGGAGACCACCACCACATCTAATGCCATCCCCTTCGCCTGTGGAGACTCCACCTCACCCGATACCATCCTCGCTCGAGGAGACCTTTCCTCGCCTGATACCGTCCCCTCCACCTGAGAAGACCCCACCAAACCCAATATCATCCCCTTCACCTGAGGAGACCCCACCTCCCCAAAAACCATCCCCTCAACCTGAGGAGACCCCACCTCACCAAATACCATCCCCTCCTCCTGATGAGACCCCACCTCACCCGTTACCGTCCTCGCTCGAGGAGACCTTTCCTCGCCTGATACCGTCCCCTCCACCTGAGAAGACCCCACCAAACCCAATATCATCCCCTTCACCTGAGGAGACCCCACCTCCCCAAAAACCATCCCCTCAACCTAAGGAGACCCCACCTCACCAAATACCATCCCCTCCACCTGAGGACCCCACCTCACTTAATATTGCTCCCTCGACCTGAGGAGACCACCACCACATCTAATGCCATCCCCTTCGCCTGTGGAGACTCCACCTCACCCGATACCATCCTCCCTGCCCGAGGAGACCCCACCTCACCCGTTACCATCCTCCTTGCCCGAGGGGACCTCTCCTTGCCCGATACCGTCCCCTCCACCTAAAAAGACCCGACCTCACCCAATATCATCCCCTTCACCTGAGGAGACCCCACCTCACCAAATATCATCCCCTCCACCTGAGGAGACCCCATCGTCCTCGCCCGAGGAGACCTCTCCTCGCCCAATACCACTCCCTCCACCTGAGAAGACCCCACCTCACCCAATATCATCCTCTTCACCTGAGGAGACCCCCCCTCACCAAATACCATCCCCTCCACCTGAGGAGACCCCACCTCACCCAATACCGTCCTCCTAGCACAAGGAGACCCCACCTCAGCCGTTACCGTCCTCAAATGAGGAGACCTTGCTGATACCATCCCCTCCACCCGAGAAGACCCCACCTCACCCATTACTGTCCCCCTCGCCTGATACCATCCTCCCCACCCGAGGAGAACCCACCTCACCCGTTACCCTCCTCCTCGCCCGAGGAGACCTCACCTCGCCTGATACCATCCCTCCCACCCGAGAAGACCCCACCTCACTCAATACCATTCCCTTCACCTAAGGAGACCCCACCTCACCTGATACCATCCTCCCTGCATGAGGAGACCTCACTTCACCCAATACCATCCCCTCCACCTTGTGTATGATATCTGGCAGTCTCTTATTCCAACTGCACACATCACAGACATCTCTTCTCTATTCTTATCTACAGCATTGGCTGCAGCTCTGACAGACTCATATTTCCATAGAAGGGAAATGTGTTTCAGCAGAGACCTCAGGAAATTCCTGCTTCTCCTGCCTGCACCTACCTTCTTGCTACCCATAGCAAGGTGTGATTAAACTGGTCTGTAATTTATTCACCCACCACTAGGTGTCCTCAATGCTCTACCTGCATTCTGTACATCTTGGAGCTAATATAGAGGAAACATGCACACATTTTATGGTACAAATTTTATGTTGTGTGTGTATATATAAATATATATACAGTATCTCAAAAAGTAAGTACACCCCTCAGTCACATTTGTGTAAATCTTTTCTTCTATCTTTTCATGTGACAACACTGAAGAAATGACACTTTGCTACAATGTAAAGTAGTGAGTGTACAGCTTGTATAACAGCGTAGATTTGCTGTCCCCTCAAAATAACTCAACACACAGCCATTAATGTCTAAACCGCTGGCAACAAAAGTCAGTACACCCCTAAGTGAAAATGTCCAAATTGGGCCCAATTAGCCATTTTCCCTCCCCGGGGTCATGTGACTTGTTAGTATTACAAGGTCTCAGGTGTTAAATTTGGTGTTATCGCTCTCACTCTCTCATACTGGTTACTGGAAGTTCAATATGACACCTCATGGCAAAGAACTCTCTGAGGATCTGAAAAAAAAAGAATTGTTGCTCTACATTGTCATGAAGCTTGGAATACTGAAGTATTTCCCTTTGACTATTACACAGTGGGGGGATCTGCTGCCCTGTTTTAAGGCTAACCCCCTCCAGACGGCTCCCTGGTCTGGAAGGAAGGCATTGTTCTGTGTTTGACCATTTGTTTATGTACTTTAATTACCCCCGGGGCTTCTCTGTGTCATTACACATATCAGTCCTCCTATTCAAGCTATCGGACCAATCCCTGCTGACCCTGTTTGATGTGACGGGAGGGCCTGTGGAACTGAGAATCCCTTGGAAAGTAGGGGATTCCCTTGTTTCAGCTCCCCATACACCTCTTATGTCTAAGTCACCCTGTGCTATCCTGGCACAGGGTGAGTGAGAAAAAAAATCTTGGACTACTTAAAATGAGACAGTAATGTTTGTGCACAATATCTCCTAGGATGTATGTAGAGACTATTATTGGTTTGTTTGATTCTGAACTCAACATGTTAATTGAGTGAGCTAATCACATTGGCCTCCAGGACTGGCTAGGAGACGAAAAGTCTACTCCTACTATAGTTTGTTGATGACTAGGCTGAGGAGGGGGGAGAACACTGTTTGTATTGTTAATTGTAATTAGCTCCTGCTATTGTGAGAAAATGTCCTGTGGTTTTATTAATAATAATGTATAATGTACTGTGTGAAGCTCGGTGACCACAAGTCTGGGCAAAAGTTCATGTCTCAGTCACCTAGGCTGTATAAAGGATTCGATAATTAGCTCATGTTAATTAATTTAGGTTTTAGTCATCATGCTGTATATATTTGTGAGAGATCTCAAATAAAGTTGAGTCCATCTTAGCAGTGAAACAAGTGTCGTCTTGTTTTATGCTTGGGAGCGGTTGGAATATCTGATATCTGTGTCCAGACTGGGAGGAGGTGGTATACTGACGGAAGCACTCAAGCGTAGTGAGGGACGTTCCATGACATACTTAAAGATGGCCTAGGCTATAAGAAGATTGCCAAGATCCTGAAACTGAGCTGCAGCACGGTGGCCAAGACCATACAGCGGTATAACAGGACAGGTTCCACTCAGAACAGGCCTCGCCATGGTCCACCAAAGAAGTTGAGGTCACGTGCTCAGCGTCATATCCAGAGGTAATTTTTGGGAAATAGACTTATGAGTGCTGCCAGCATTGCTGCAGAGGTTGTAGGGGTGGGGTTAGGTTTGTCCCGATACCGATACTAGTATCGGTATCGGCACCGATACTGAGCATTTGCCCAAGTACTTGTACTCGGGCAAATGCTCCCAATGCTTCCCCCGATACCTTGACAGTAAGCAGTGATCGGCGCATGGGGGAGTTACAAGATTCTCCCCCAGCGGCTTTCACCAGCTTTAGTGACATACAGCGGTGATCGCTCACAGCTGACTGTCACTGCATCCTCCTCCATGCCCCCTCCTTTCCTCTGTGCCTCTCCGCTGTCCCCTGCATTCCTCTCTCCTTATCTCTCCCCCTTCGTTCCTCTCTCCTTATCTGTCCCCTACATTCCTCTCTCCTTATCTGTCCCCTCCGTTCTCCCCCTCAGTTCCTCCGTCCTCCTCCTCCTTCCTTTGTGTATGGATAGAGTCAGCTGACTCTGTCCATTCACATAACTGAAACATTGTAATCTCCTGTGATTATGGAGAGAAGCTGTCTTCTCTCCATTCATTCTCAGTGCAGCTGACGCTGCAGAGAAAGGGACTAGGGAATCTCTATCCTCTGTCTCTTTCTCTGTCTCAAGGGGGAGTTATCAGAGGTCTGTTAAGACCCCTAATATCTCACCAAAGCCCCCCAAAAGGGCTGATTAAAAAAAAAAAAAAAACAATAAAGAATAAAAAAATATTATTGTAAAAAATAAAAATGGTAAAAAAACAAACAAAAAAAACACACACACATACAACGTTCACCCTCCCCCCCAAAAAATAGCAAAAAAAACCTGTCACGTGACATTAAAAAAAAAGTATTGGTAATTGGTATCGGCGAGTACTTGAAAAAAAGTATCGGTACTTGTACTCGGTCCTAAAAAAGTGGTATCGGGACAACCCTAGGTGGGGTGTCAGAATGTCAGTGCTCAGACAATACGCTGCACACTGCATCAAATTGGTCTGCATGGCTGTCATCCCAGAAGGAAGCTTCTTCTAAAGATGATGCACAAGAAAGCCCACAAACAGTTTACTGAAGACAAGCAGACTGAGGACATGGATTACTGGAACCATGTCCTGTGGTCTGATGAGACCAAGATAAACTTATTTGGTTCAGATGGTGACAAGCGGGTGTGGTGACAACCAGGTGAGGAGTACAAAGACAAGTGTGTCTTGTCTACAGTCAAGCATGGTGGTGGGAGTGTCAGGGTCTGGGGCTGCATGAGTGCTGCCGGCACTGGGGAGCTAAAGGTCATTGAGGGAACCATGAATGCCAACATGTACTGTGACATACTGAAGCAGAGCATGATTCTCTCCCTTCGGAGACTGGGTCGCAGGGCAGTATTCCAACATGATAATGACCTCAAACACACCTCCAAGACCACCACTGCCTTGCTAAAGAAGCTGAGGGTAAAGGTGATGGACTGGCCAAGCATGTCTACAGACCTAAACCCTATTGATCATCTGTGGGGCATCCTCAAATGGAAGGTGGAGGAGCGCAAGGTCTCTAACATCCACCAGTTCCATGATGTCGTCATGGAGGAGTGGAAGAGGACTCCAGTGTCAACCTGTGAAACTCTGGTGACCTCCATGCCCAAGAGGGTTAAGGCAGTGCTGGAAAATAATGGTGGCCACACAAAATATTGACACTTTGGACCCAATTTTGAGATTTTCACTTAGGGTTGTACTCACTTTTGTCAGATACTGTATATACGTTATATGGTAGAAACATATTATGTGGTAAATATTGAGAGAGGGCAAGGAAAGGAACAAATGCAGAGAGAGGGGGAAGGGAGAGATGAGAGGGGGAGAAGGGAGAGGTGAGAGAGGTGGGAAGGAAGAGGGGGAAATGGAGGGAGAGGAGAGAGAGGGGGAGGGAAAGGTGAGAGGGGGAAGGGAGAGGTGAGAGAGGGGGAAGGGAGAGGTGAGAGAGGGGGAAGGAAAAGGTGAGAGAGGGAGAAGGGAGAGGTGAGAGAGGGGGAAGGGAGAGGTGAGGGGGAAGGGAGAGGAGAGAGGGGGAAGGGAGGAGAGGTGAGAGGGGGAAGGGCGAGGAGGAAGGAAGAGGAGAGAGGGGGAAGGGAGGAGAGGAGAAAGGGTATCGGCTGTGGAGAACAAGATGAGAATAAGTTGGTAATAATTACAGAATCACAGAATAAGGTTAATAAAATATGCAAAACTTTACTGATGAGTAAAAAACCTCAATGGGGTAAATCTATAGAGAATAACACCTTCCAATAATTAGGTAATAATATTGGTAGCCCAATAATCAATCGGGATAATCACATCCCTTTGGGTAATGATCCATGACATGAAATTAATTTATCCATGGGTTGTTCTGATTACATTTAGATGATATAATAAAAATGGCAGCAAGTTGTCAGTGAAAGGCAAAGCGGCTGAACGGACTCGGCACAATGAAATCTTAGTAGCCGTGTTGGCAGAGAGTCATGCAGAGCAGAGATGGGGGAGTTGTCAGAAGTAAAGATGAACTTCTAGAAATGGGATCACTTGGCTAAGCTTGACATTCAGGGGGATAAAGTTCTGGTTGTGGAACAAAAACTCTGATATAAGGCAGCAGAGAGCCGGCTATGAGATGTCCGTCTCTCCTTGGGATTGCTGATGGATCGGGTTCTGTTCTTATACAAGATAATGTCAGCAACATGGAGAAAGCAATTGCAGAGAGATGCAGCAAGAAGAGAGAGACACTGGGAGCCGGGAATGCCGTATATGTTAGATAGAGCCGCATCACTTTATTACACCCAAGGAGAGGAGAGAGAGGGTGGAGAGGAGTATGGAGGATGGAGAGGAGAGAGAGGGTGGAGAGGAGTATGGAGGATGGAGAGGAGAGAGAGGGTGGAGAGGAGTATGGAGGATGGAGAGGAGAGAGAGGGTGGAGAGGAGTATGGAGGATGGAGAGGAGAGAGAGGATAGAGAGGAGAGAGAGGATGGAGAGGAGTATGGAGGATGGAGAGGAGTATGGAGGATGGAGAGTAGTATGGAGGATGGAGAGTACTATGGAGGATGGATAGAAGTATGGAGAATGGAGAGTAGTATGGAGGATGGAGAGTAGTATGGAGGATGGAGAGAAGTATGGAGGATGGAGAGAAGTATGGAGGATGGAGAGGAGTATGGAGGATGGAGAGGAGTATGGAGGATGCAGAGGAGGATGGAGAGTAGTAGGACAGCAGTAAGAGGAAGCTGTGGTCTCTTTCTCTGTATTAGTGATTGTTCTAGTCAGCTTTTATTGATAAGAAACTTTAGAAAATGTCTTTTCTCCGGCATGAATGAGTCCTAATAATGAGTCGGATCCTCATCATCATCATAGTAAGTATTGATAATATTGGAAAGTGCGGAATCCTACAGAGGGGAGAAGAAGGTATTCACAATGGGAGGCGACCATTATATCCATGAAGAGTAGAAGACTTTCCTTTAGAGGGTTGCAGAGAAATCCGAGGTGTCGGTGAGGACATCCTCTATACATGGAAGAGGTCCAGCAGACCCAACACTGGGATACAATCACCAGACAAATCTCTGGCCGTCTACAAGAGATAATTGTACAATTACACTGAGATATTACATTGTATACATTCCATGAAATGTTTCATCAATACATATATATGTGAATGTGATGTGTATTTGCCAAGTTGTCTCCGGTGGTAATGAGGATAGAGGAGATGATGATGATGAGGTCATTGACGTGACCTGGGTGCCGGATAGAGCAGAGGAGGAAAGTGAGGGTGAGGCACAACCCCAACAAGGCAGCCATCATGGAAGTGTAGAGAGCAGCCCCCCTATTCCATCACATTGTGGAGCTGTCATCTCCCGGCCCACTTCCCACAGCTCAGCTGTCTGGACCTTTTTTTTATATGTGCAGCCGATCGCACTGTTGCAATTTGAAACTTTGTCTCAGGCACATCAAGCGTGGCAAAAACACCAACCATTTGGGTACCACATGCTTGACAAGGCATTTAACCTCCCACCACTCAGCCTATTGGCAAGAGCACCAAAGTCTGCCAAAGAGACACCAGAATTTATCCAACAAATCTCTAATCTTGTTCCCAGTGCACTACATTGTGACCTCATCATACAGACCGGCTCCCCAAGCCGTTATTTATAAAGAAAAAAAATGACATTTAAATAGTTTTACCTGCAAGCTTTCTTTTATAAATGTCAGTTTTGCTGCAGCAGGTTCTATACAGGGTACAGATGGGCCACTTTACAGGCAGACTAAGGAGACCCCCCGGCACTATATTTAATCACATGCCGACCGCCGCACACACATTTACATCGGCCGAATGGCAGGGGCAGGCAAAGGGATGTACTCATACATCTCAATGAATTTGCCGCCTAGCGGCCACATGCCCACTTCGGGAATGTGCCTGCGGATCCTGCAAACTCGATATTCGCCGGCAGGAATTGTGGATTTTGGCGAGGAGAGGCAGAACGGGGAAACAAGGCATTTCCCTGTTCTGCCTAGCAATATGACAGGGATCTACTGATCCCAGTGATCGGGAGCAGTGATCTCTGTCATGTTGTAGTGAGCCCATCCCCCTATAGTAAGAACACATCCAGGGAACACACTTAACCCCTTGATCACCCCCTAGTGTTTAACCCCTTCCCTGCCAGTGACATTTATACAGTAATCAGTGGCTATTTTTATCTCTGATCGCTGTATAATTGTCAATCGTTCCAAAATAGTGTCAAAAGTGTCCGATCTGCCTGCCATAATGTCACAGTCCTGATAGAAATCACAGATTGCCGCCATTGCTAGTAAAAAAAAATAATAAAGAAAATGCCATAAAGCTATCCCCTATATTATAGACGCCATAACTTTTGCGCAAACCAATCAATATACGCCTATTGCGATTTTTATTACAAAAAATATGTAGAAGAATACGTATCGGTCTAAACTGAGGAAGAAATTTTTTTTTTATATCTTTTTTGGGGATATTTATTATAGCAAAAAGTAAAAAATATTGCTTTTTTTCAAAACGGTTGCTCTTTTTCTGTTTATAGCGCAAATAATAAAAACCATAGAGGCGATCAAATACCACCAAAAGAAAGCTTTATTTGTGGGAAGAAAAGGATGTCAATTTTGTTTAGGTACAGCGTCACACGACCGCGCAATTGTCAGTTAAAATAAAGCAGTGCCAAATCGCAAAAAATGCTCTGGTCAGGAAGGGGGTAAATCCTTCCAGGGCTGAAGTGGTTAAAGGATTTTTTTTTATTTTTATTGTTTCACTTTAAGCATCATTAAAATCACTTCTCCTAAAAGATTGTTTTAAAAAAAAAATGTCATTGATGTCCCCCAGGGCAGTACCCGGGCCCCCATACCTTCTTTATGGCCATTTACTTGCATTGAAAGCCTTCTAAATGGAGACTTTTGCAGTTCAGGTCCCATAAACTACAATGAGGTTTGTCATTTGGGTCCAATTTTTTGTGATGTTTGAAAGTTCTGACATAAAAAGAACAAGAGGGTGTTCGGCCCATCACTAGTGACTACACGTAATGCTCTGCAGTGGGATGGTTGACATGTTATGCTCTGCAGTGGGATGGGTGACACGTAATGCTCTGCAGTGGGATGGGTGACATGTAATGCTCTGCAGTGAGATGGGTGATATGTAATGCTCTGCAGTGGGACTGGTGACATGTAATACTCTGCAGTGGGATGGGTGACATGTAATGCTCTTAAGTGGGTTGGGTGACACGTATTGCTCTGCAGTGGGTTGGGTAACATGTAATGCTCTGCAGTGGGATGGGTGACATGTAATTCTCTGCAATGGGATAGGTGACACATAATGCTCTGCAGTGGGATGGGTGACATGTAATGCTCTGCAGTGGGTTGGGTGACAGGTAATGCTCTGCAGTGGGATTGGTGAAATGTAATGCTCTGCAGTGGGTTGGGTGACACGTAATGCTCTGCAGTGGGATGGGTGACATGTAATTCTCTGTAGTGGGATGGGTGACATGTAATGCTCTGCAGTGGGATGGGTGACATGAAATATGCTGCAGTGGGATGGGTGACACGTAATGCTCTGCAGTAGGATGGGTGACACGTAATGCTCTGCAGTGGGTTGGGAGACACGTAATGCTCTTCAGTGGGATGGGTGACACGTAATGCTCTGCAGTGAGATGGGTGACACGTAATGCTCTGCAGTGGAATGGGTGACATGTAATGCTCTGCAGAGGGATGGGTGACATATATTGCTCTGCAGTGGGATTGGTAAAATGTATTGCTCTGCAGTGGGATGGTTGACATGTAATGCTCTGCAGTGGGTTGGTTGGCACGTAATGCTCTGCAGTGGGATTGGTGAAATGTAATGCTCTGCAGTGGGATGGGTGACACGTAATGCTCTGTAGTGGGATGGGTGACATGTAATGCTCTGCAGTGGGATGGATGACACTTAATGCCCTGCAGTGGGATGGGTGACATGTAATGCTCTGTAGTGGGATGGGTGACATGTAATGCTCTGTAGTAGGATGGGTGACATGTAATGCTCTGCAGTGGGATGGGTGACATGTAATGCTCTGCAATGAGATAGGTGACACATAATGCTCTGCAGTGGGATGGGTGACATGTAATACTCTGCAGTGGGTTGGGTGACACGTAATGCTCTGCAGTGGGATTGGTGAAATGTAATGCTCTGCATTGGGTTGGGTGACACATAATGCTCTGCAGTGGGATTTGTGAAATGTAATGCTCTGCAGTGGGATGGTTGACATGTAATGCTCTGCAGTGGGATGGGTGACACGTAATGCTCTGCAGTGGGATTGGTGACATGTAATGTTCTGCAGTAGGATGGTTGACATGTAATGCTCTGCAGTGGGTTGGGTGACACGTAATGTTCTGCTGTGGGATTCGTGAAATGTAATGCTCTGCAGTGGGATGGTTGACATGTAATGCTCTGCAGTGGGTTGGGTAACATGTAATGCTCTGCAGTGGGTTGAGTGATATGTAATGCTCTGCAGTGGGATGGGTGACATGTAATGCTCTGCAGTGGGATGGTTGACATGTAATGCTCTGCAGTGGGATGGGTGACATGTAATGCTCTGCAATGGGATACGTGACACATAATGCTCTGCAGTGGGATGGGTGACATGTAATGCTCTGCAGTGGGATGGGTGACACGTAATGCTCTGCAGAGGGATGGGTGATATGTAATGCTCTGCAGTGGGATGGGTGACAAGTAATGCTCTGCAGTGGGATGGGTGACATGTAATGCTCTGGAGTGGGATAGGTGACATGTAATGCTCTGCAGTGGGCTGAGGTGACACGTAATGCTCTGCAGTGGGATGGGTGAACAGAATCTGCTGTGGGCCGCTGTCACTCATAGAGAGGAGGCAGGGCAGAGGCGTGGCTCCAATCAGATGACAATGGAGGCGGAGCTGTAACGGTGATGTGATGTGCGGTGCAGCAGTGTGTCACCGCAGGCTTGTAGTACAATAGATGGGAGCGCGCATGCGCGGGTGCCCCTATCAGATCAGTGCTGTGAAGGGGGCACCGGTCACACAACAACACAGGAAGTGGGCAATACTGAGCAGAAATGACGCCATTTAGAAGAGGAAAAGAACACAAAGATTACTATTACTGGAATTCTATATTTAAGGATCAGAAAGAGAAAATAAAAGTTGAGAGTTCATACGACTTTACTCTGATATCATTCCATTCCGGACATTCTCTTCATATCCGGATCCGTGTATTACCTGAGAGGAGGAGGGGCTACCACACACCATCTTCGTATGTTTATGTGTCTATAGATACAATCCAGTCTCCTCCATACCTTCATAGAAGAATAAAATGAGAGTGTTAGAGGAGGAAATGTTGCTGTGATGATGGAGGGGGGAAGGGCTCATACTGTGCTCTGTAAGAAATGATGGAAAAGTGAGGGGCCCTCACCATGGCAGGGGCCACACACTCATGTCCATCCAACCATTGGGATAGCAGACTGTATGACTGGTGTGCTGGGCTGTCATGTGTACAGGCTGAGAACACACATCTGATTGGCTCAGTTATACTGACACATTGGATGGACCTCGGGGGATGGGGGGTTATTTTTCTGTAAAGGTAAAACCTTCTGGAAGATTGTAGGACCTGACTAAGATTATTATTGGTGGATCTGATTTTCCCCATCCCCCATCTGTAATGATAAAACTTGGGATGAGGAATAAATTCTCCATCATCTGGGAAATCTGTGACTGGCCCAGGAAATCTCAATCATCTCTCTCATTATCTGTAGAACTACAGAGACCTCCAATGGGTTCTACAGAAATTGTATAGAATGTTTGTCACCCGTCCTTCCATTTTGATTACAGTGCAGCCCGGGTGTCAGAAGACCTCCCAACAACGTCCCACCTCCATCATCTCATCACCATCCAATGTTGTCTACATTTTACTATTCACATTCTAAGATTTAGTATGTGTGTTACCTCCAATACAACAGATCTTACCCTCTATTCACAAAGAAGTCGGTTTTCCAGAGGACCTCACAACATCGTCTCACTTCTGACTCCGACATCTTCTTATCATCAACCAATGTTATCCCCAGATAGGTCAGAGTTCGGTTTGTGTAGATAACGGAGCAAAGATCATCACAGCACCGTAATGTCACTTTACAGCCCTCAATCCTGGAGGGAGAAGAAGGAAAGAGGTGAAATGTTTTTCCAGGGAGGGGCAGAAGTAGACACATCCAATGAATATTCAGTGGGCGGGGTCTTAGAGAATGAAATGTTCTTCCAGGGAGGGGCAGAAGTAGACACATCCAATGAATAATCAGTGGGCGGGGTCTTAGAGAATGAAACGTTTTTCCAGGGAGGGGCAGAAGTAGACACATCCAATGAATAATCAGTGGGCGGGGTCTTAGAGAATGAAATGTTCTTCCAGGGAGGGGCAGAAGCAGACACATCCAATGACATTTATATATATTTTATATCTCAGATTGAAATCTTCCCTTCTCCCTCCCTGGGTGCGGAGATCATCATTTCTGCTCTGCAATGCCTCCTGGGAGATTTGTGTCATTGATCGGCATCGCCGGGCCGTACCATCCCGTTATTTGTAAACTGGAAATGACGTCATGCGAGGCGGCGGCCATTTATAAAAAGGGTAACCAGGCTTTTGTTGCCATGGTGACCAAATCTTCTTATACACAGTGATGGCCGATGGGGGAGGGGCTGGAACATCTAATCTCTCATTACATACAAAGCCCGGGGGTTGGGAGGAGGGGACATACCATTACTAATCATTTATAATAGAGGAATAGGAGGGGCAGTTTTGATGGGGCAACAGGATGGATGAGGGCAATTTTGATTGGGGCGGTTTAATGGGGCAGTTTTGATGGGGCAATAGGATAGGGCACTTTTGAGGGTGGCAATTTTGATGGTATCTACGGAGTCAGCGGGCATACTGCAGGAGGTGGATGGAGGCTGCGGGCATACTGCAGGAGGTGGACGGAGGCTGCGGGCATACTACAGGAGGTGGACAAAGGCTGCGGGCATACCGCAGGAGGTGGGTGGAGGCTGCGGGCATACTGCAGGAGGTGGATGGAGGCTGCGGGCATACTGCAGGAGGTGGATGGAGGCTGTGAGCATACTGCAGGAGGTGGACAGAGGCTGCAGGCATACTGCAGGAGGTGGATGGAGGCTGTGGGCCTACTGCAGGAGGTGGACAGAGGCTGTGGGCATACTGCAGGAGATGGACAGAGGCTGCGGGCATACTACAGGAGGTGGACAGAGGCTGCGGGCATACTGCAGGAGATGGATGGAGGCTGCGGGCATGACACAGGAGGTGGACGGAGGCTGCGGGCATACTACAGGAGGTGGACAGAGGCTGCGGGCATACTGCAGGAGGTGGACAGAGGCTGCGGGGATACTGCAGGAGGTGGATGGAGGCTGCGGGCATACTGCAGGAGGTGGAGGGAGGCTGCGGGCATACTGCAGGAGGTGGATGGAGGCTGCAGGCATACTACAAGAGGTGGACAGAGGCTGCGGCATACTACAGGAGTTGGATGGAGGCTGCGGGCATACTGCAGGAGGTGGATGGAGGCTGCAGGCATACTACAAGAGGTGGACAGAGGCTGCGGCATACGACAGGAGTTGGATGGAGGCTGCGGGCATACTGCAGGAGGTGGATGGAGGCTACGGGCATACTGCAGGAGGTGGATGGAGGCTGCGGGCATACTGCAGGAGGTGGATGGAGGCTGCGGGCATACTGCAGGAGGTGGATGGAGGCTGCGGGCATACTGCAGGAGGTGGATGGAGGCTGCAGGCATACTGCAGGAGGTGGATGGAGGTTACGGGCATACTGCAGGAGGTGGACAGAGGCTGCGGGGATACTGCAGGAGGTGGATGGAGGCTGCGGGCATACTGCAGGAGGTGGATGGAGGCTACGGGCATACTGCAGGAGGTGGACAGAGGCTGCGGGGATACTGCAGGAGGTGGATGGAGGCTGCGGGCATACTGCAGGAGGTGGATGGAGGCTGCGGGCATACTGCAGGGGGTGGAGGGAGGCTGCGGGCATACTACAGGAGGTGGACACAGTCTGCGGGCATATTACAGAAGGTGAATGGAGGCTGTGGACATACTGCAGGAGGTGGATGGAAGCTGCGGGCATACTACAGAAGGTGAACGGAGGCTGCAGGCATACTGCAGGAGGTGGATGGAGGCTGCGGGCATACTGCAGGAAGAGGACAGAGTCTGCGGGCATACTACAGGAGGAGGACAGAGTCTGCGGGCATACTACAACAGGTGAACAGAGGCTGCGGGCATACTGCAGGAGGTCGATGGAGGCTGCGGGCATACTACAGGAGCTGAACGGAGGCTGCGGGCACACTACAGGAGGTGGATGGAGGCTGCGGGCACACTACAGGAGGTGGACGGAGGCTGCGGGCATACTGCAGGAGGTGGACAGAGGCTGCGGGGATACTGCAGGAGGTGGATGGAGGCTGCGGGCATACTGCAGGAGGTGGATGGAGGCTGCGGGCATACTGCAGGAGGTGGATGGAGGCTGCAGGCATACTACAAGAGGTGGACAGAGGCTGCGGCATACTACAGGAGTTGGATGGAGGCTGCGGGCATACTGCAGGAGGTGGATGGAGGCTACGGGCATACTGCAGGAGGTGGATGGAGGCTGCGGGCATACTGCAGGAGGTGGATGGAGGCTGCGGGCATACTGCAGGAGGTGGATGGAGGCTGCGGGCATACTGCAGGAGGTGGATGGAGGCTGCGGGCATACTGCAGGAGGTGGATGGAGGCTACGGGCATACTGCAGGAGGTGGACAGAGGCTGCGGGGATACTGCAGGAGGTGGATGGAGGCTGCGGGCATACTGCAGGAGGTGGATGGAGGCTACGGGCATACTGCAGGAGGTGGACAGAGGCTGCGGGGATACTGCAGGAGGTGGATGGAGGCTGCAGGCATACTGCAGGAGGTGGATGGAGGCTGCAGGCATACTGCAGGAGGTGGATGGAGGCTGCAGGCATACTACAAGAGGTGGACAGAGGCTGCGGCATACTACAGGAGTTGGATGGAGGCTGCGGGCATACTGCAGGAGGTGGATGGAGGCTACGGGCATACTGCAGGAGGTGGATGGAGGCTGCGGGCATACTGCAGGAGGTGGATGGAGGCTGCGGGCATACTGCAGGAGGTGGATGGAGGCTGCGGGCATACTGCAGGAGGTGGATGGAGGCTGCGGGCATACTGCAGGAGGTGGATGGAGGCTACGGGCATACTGCAGGAGGTGGACAGAGGCTGCGGGGATACTGCAGGAGGTGGATGGAGGCTGCGGGCATACTGCAGGAGGTGGATGGAGGCTACGGGCATACTGCAGGAGGTGGACAGAGGCTGCGGGGATACTGCAGGAGGTGGATGGAGGCTGCAGGCATACTGCAGGAGGTGGATGGAGGCTGCAGGCATACTGCAGGAGGTGGATGGAGGCTGCAGGCATACTACAAGAGGTGGACAGAGGCTGCGGCATACTACAGGAGTTGGATGGAGGCTGCGGGCATACTGCAGGAGGTGGATGGAGGCTACGGGCATACTGCAGGAGGTGGATGGAGGCTGCGGGCATACTGCAGGAGGTGGATGGAGGCTGCGGGCATACTGCAGGAGGTGGATGGAGGCTGCGGGCATACTGCAGGAGGTGGATGGAGGCTGCGGGCATACTGCAGGAGGTGGATGGAGGCTACGGGCATACTGCAGGAGGTGGACAGAGGCTGCGGGGATACTGCAGGAGGTGGATGGAGGCTGCGGGCATACTGCAGGAGGTGGATGGAGGCTACGGGCATACTGCAGGAGGTGGACAGAGGCTGCGGGGATACTGCAGGAGGTGGATGGAGGCTGCAGGCATACTGCAGGAGGTGGATGGAGGCTGCAGGCATACTGCAGGGGGTGGAGGGAGGCTGCGGGCATACTACAGGAGGTGGACACAGTCTACGGGCATACTACAGAAGGTGAATGGAGGCTGCGGACATACTGCAGGAGGTGGATGGAAGCTGCGGGCATACTACAGAAGGTGAACGGAGGCTGCGGGCATACTGCAGGAGGTGGATGGAGGCTGCGGGCATACTGCAGGAAGAGGACAGAGTCTGCGGGCATACTACAGGAGGAGGACAGAGTCTGCTGGATGGAGGCTACGGGCATACTGCAGGAGGTGGATGGAGGCTGCGGGCATACTGCAGGAGGTGGATGGAGGCTGCGGGCATACTGCAGGAGGTGGATGGAGGCTGCGGGCATACTGCAGGAGGTGGATGGAGGCTACGGGCATACTGCAGGAGGTGGACAGAGGCTGCGGTGATACTGCAGGAGGTGGATGGAGGCTGCGGGCATACTGCAGGAGGTGGATGGAGGCTACGGGCATACTGCAGGAGGTGGACAGAGGCTGCGGGGATACTGCAGGAGGTGGATGGAGGCTACGGGCATACTGCAGGGGGTGGAGGGAGGCTGCGGGCATACTACAGGAGGTGGACACAGTCTGCGGGCATACTACAGAAGGTGAATGGAGGCTGCGGGCATACTGCAGGAGGTGGATGGAGGCTGCGGGCATACTGCAGGAAGAGGACAGAGTCTGCGGGCATACTACAGGAGGAGGACAGAGTCTGCGGGCATACTACAACAGGTGAACAGAGGCTGCGGGCATACTGCAGGAGGTCGATGGAGGCTGCGGGCATACTACAGGAGGTGAACGGAGGCTGCGGGCATACTACAGGAGGTGGTGGGAGGCTGCGGGCATACTGCAGGAGGTGGACAGAGGCTGCGGACAAACTGCAGGAGGTGGATGGAGGCTGCAGGCATACTGCAGAAGGAGGATAGAGTCTGCGGGCATACTACAGGAGGAGGACAGAGTCTGCGGGCATACTGCAGGAGGTGGACAGAGGCCGCGGGCATACTGCAGGAGGGGGATGGAGGCTGCAAGCATACTGCAGGAGATGGACAGGGGCTGTGGGCATACTGCAGGAGGTGAACGGAGGCTGCGGCATACTGCAGGAGGTGGACAGAGGCTGCGGGCATACAGCAGGAGGTGGACGGAGTCTGCGGGCATACTACAGGAGGTGGACGGAGGCTGTGGGCATACGACAGGAGGTGGACAAAGTCTGCAGGCATACTGCAGGAGGTGGACGGAGGCTGCGGGCATACTACAGGACATGGACAGAGGCTGCGGGCATACTGCAGGAGGTGGATGGAGGCTGCGGGCATACTGCAGAAGGAGGATAGAGTCTGCGGGCATACTACAGGAGGAGGACAGAGTCTGCGGGCATACTGCAGGAGGTGGATGGAGGCTGCGGGCATACTAAAGGAGATGGACAGAGGCCGCGGGCATACTGCAGGAGGGGGATGGAGGCTGCAAGCATACTGCAGGAGATGGACAGGGGCTGTGGGCATACTGCAGGAGGTGAACCGAGGCTGCGGCATACTGCAGGAGGTGGACAGAGGCTGCGGGCATACAGCAGGAGGTGGACGGAGTCTGCGGGCATACTACAGGAGGTGGACGGAGGCTGTGGGCATACGACAGGAGGTGGACAAAGTCTGCAGGCATACTGCAGGAGGTGGACGGAGGCTGCGGGCATACTACAGGACATGGACAGAGTCTGTGGGCATACTGCAGGAGGTGGATGGAGGCTGCGGGCATACTGCAGGAGGTGGGCGGAGGCTGCGGGCATACTACAGGAGGGGGATGGAGGCTGCGGGCATACTGCAGGAGGTGGGCGGAGGCTGCGGGCATACTTCAGGAGGTGGATGGAGGCTGCGGGCATACTACAGGAGGTGGACAGGGTCTGCGGGCATACTGCAGGAGGTGGACGGAGGCTGCGGGCATACTGCAGGGGGTGGACGGAGGCTGCGGGCATACTGCAGGAGATGGACAGAGGCTGCGGGCATACTGCAGGAGGTGGAGGGAGGCTGCGGCATACTGCAGGAGGTGGACGGAGGCTGCGGGCATACTGCAGGAGGTGGACGGAGTCTGCAGGCATACTACAGGAGGTGGACGGAGGCTGTGGGCATACTGCAGGAGGTGGACGGAGGCTGCGGGCATACTGCAGGACATGGACAGAGTCTGCGGGCATACTGCAGGAGGTGGACGGATGCTGCGGGCATACTGCATGAGGTGGACGGAGTCTGTTGGCATGACACAGGAGTTGGGCTGAGGCTGCGGGCATACTACAGGAGGTGGACGGAGGCTGCGGGCATACTACAGGAGGTGGATGGAGGCTGCGGGCATACTGAAGGAGGTGGATGGAGGCTGCGGGCATAATGCAGGTGGACGGAGATTGCGGACATACTGCAGGAGGTGGATGGAGTCTGCTGGCATGACACAGGAGGTGGGCGGAGGCTGCGGGCATATTGCAGGAGGTGGATGGAGGCTGCGGGCATTCTACAGGAGGTGGACGGAGGTTGCGGGCATACTACAGGAGGTGGACGGAGGCTGCGGGCATACTGCATAAGGTGGATGGAGGCTGCAGGCATACTGCAGGAGGTGGATGGAAGCTGCGGGCATACTACAGAAGGTGAACGGAGGCTGTGGGCATACAGCAGGAGGTGGATGGAGGCTGCGGGCATACTGCAGGAAGAGGACAGAGTCTGCGGGCATACTACAGGAGGAGGACAGAGTCTGCGGGCATACTACAACAGGTGAACAGAGGCTGCGGGCATACTGCAGGAGGTCGATGGAGGCTGCGGGCATACTACAGGAGGTGAACGGAGGCTGCGGGCACACTACAGGAGGTGGATGGAGGCAGCGGGCACACTACAGGAGGTGGACGGAGGCTGCGGGCATACTGCAGGAGGTGGACAGAGGCTGCGGACAAACTGCAGGAGGTGGATGGAGGCTGCGGGCATACTGCAGAAGGAGGATAGAGTCTGCGGGCATACTACAGGAGGAGGACAGAGTCTGCGGGCATACTGCAGGAGGTGGACAGAGGCTGCGGGCATACTGCAGGAGGTGGATGGAGGCTGCGGGCATACTGCAGAAGGAGGATAGAGTCTGCGGGCATACTACAGGAGGAGGACAGAGTCTGCGGGCATACTGCAGGAGGTGGATGGAGGCTGCGGGCATACTAAAGGAGATGGACAGAGGCCGCGGGCATACTGCAGGAGGGGGATGGAGGCTGCAAGCATACTGCAGGAGATGGACAGGGGCTGTGGGCATACTGCAGGAGGTGAACGGAGGCTGCGGCATACTGCAGGAGGTGGACAGAGGCTGCGGGCATACAGCAGGAGGTGGATGGAGTCTGCGGGCATACTACAGGAGGTGGACGGAGGCTGTGGGCATACGACAGGAGGTGGACAAAGTCTGCAGGCATACTGCAGGAGGTGGACGGAGGCTGCGGGCATACTACAGGACATGGACAGAGTCTGCGGGCATACTGCAGGAGGTGGATGGAGGCTGCGGGCATACTGCAGGAGGTGGGCGGAGGCTGCGGGCATACTACAGGAGGGGGATGGAGGCTGCGGGCATACTGCAGGAGGTGGGCGGAGGCTGCGGGCATACTTCAGGAGGTGGATGGAGGCTGCGGGCATACTATAGGAGGTGGACAGGGTCTGCGGGCATACTGCAGGAGGTGGACAGAGGCTGCGGGCATACTGCAGGGGGTGGACGGAGGCTGCGGGCATACTGCAGGAGATGGACAGAGGCTGCGGGCATACTGCAGGAGGTGGACGGAGGCTGCGGCATACTGCAGGAGGTGGACGGAGGCTGCGGGCATACTGCAGGAGGTGGACGGATGCTGCGGGCATACTGCATGAGGTGGACGGAGTCTGCTGGCATGACACAGGAGTTGGGCTGAGGCTGCGGGCATACTACAGGAGGTGGACGGAGGCTGCGGGCATACTACAGGAGGTGGATGGAGGCTGCGGGCATACTGAAGGAGGTGGATGGAGGCTGCGGGCATAATGCAGGTGGACGGAGGTTGCGGACATACTGCAGGAGGTGGATGGAGTCTGCTGGCATGACACAGGAGGTGGGCGGAGGCTGCGGGCATATTGCAGGAGGTGGATGGAGGCTGCGGGCATTCTACAGGAGGTGGACGGAGGTTGCGGGCATACTACAGGAGGTGGACGGAGGCTGCGGGCATACTGCATAAGGTGGATGGAGGCTGCAGGCATACTGCAGGAGGTGGATGGAGGCTGCGGGCATACTGCAGGAGGTGGATGGAGGCTGCGGGCATACTGCAGAAGGTGGATGGAGGCTACGGACATACTGCAGGAGGTGGACAGAGGCTGTGGGCATACTGCATGAGGTGGACGGAGGCTGCAGGCATACTGCAGGAGGTGGACGGAGGCTGCGGCCATACTGCATGAGGTGGACGAAGGCTGCGGGCATACTGCAGGAGGTGGACGGAGGCTACGGGCATACTACAGGAGGTGGACGGAGGCTGCGGGCATACTGCATGAGGTGGACGGAGGCTGCGGGCATACTGCATGAGGTGGACGGAGGCTGCGGGCATACTGCAGGAGGTGGATGGAGTCTGCGGACATACTGCAGGAGGTGGACGGATGCTGCGGGCATACTGCAGGAGGTGGACGGAGGTTGCGGGCATACTGCAAGAGGTGGACGGAGGCTGCGGGCATACAGCAGGAGGTGGATGGAGGCTGCGGGCATACTGCAGGACATGGACAGAGTTTGCGGGCATACTACAGGAGGTGGACGGAGGCTGCGGGCATACTGCAGGAGGTGGACGGAGGCTGCGGGCATACTGCATGAGGTGGACGGAGTCTGCTGGCATGACACAGGAGTTGGGCTGAGGCTGCGGGCATACTACAGGAGGTGGACGGAGGCTGCGGGCATACTACAGGAGGTGGATGGAGGCTGCGGGCATACTGAAGGAGGTGGATGGAGGCTGCGGGCATAATGCAGGTGGACGGAGGTTGCGGACATACTGCAGGAGGTGGATGGTGTCTGCTGGCATGACACAGGAGGTGGGCGGAGGCTGCGGGCATATTGCAGGAGGTGGATGGAGGCTGCGGGCATTCTACAGGAGGTGGACGGAGGTTGCGGGCATACTACAGGAGGTGGATGGAGGCTGCGGGCATACTGCATAAGGTGGATGGAGGCTGCAGGCATACTGCAGGAGGTGGATGGAGGCTGCGGGCATACTGCAGGAGGTGGATGGAGGCTGCGGGCATACTGCAGAAGGTGGATGGAGGCTACGGACATACTGCAGGAGGTGGACAGAGGCTGTGGGCATACTGCATGAGGTGGACGGAGGCTGCAGGCATACTGCAGGAGGTGGACGGAGGCTGCGGCCATACTGCATGAGGTGGACGAAGGCTGCGGGCATACTGCAGGAGGTGGACGGAGGCTACGGGCATACTACAGGAGGTGGACGGAGGCTGCGGGCATACTGCATGAGGTGGACGGAGGCTGCGGGCATACTGCATGAGGTGGACGGAGGCTGCGGGCATACTGCAGGAGGTGGATGGAGTCTGCGGACATACTGCAGGAGGTGGACGGATGCTGCGGGCATACTGCAGGAGGTGGACGGAGGTTGCGGGCATACTGCAAGAGGTGGACGGAGGCTGCGGGCATACTGCAGGAGGTGGATGGAAGCTGCGGGCATACTGCAGGACATGGACAGAGTTTGCGGGCATACTACAGGAGGTGGACGGAGGCTGCGGGCATACTGCAGGAGGTGGACGGAGGCTGCGGGCATACTGCAGGAGATGGACAGAGGCTGCGGGCATACTGCTGGAGGTGGATGGATTCTGCGGGCATACTGCAGAAGGTGGGTGGAGGCTGCAGGCATACTAAAGGAGGTGGACAGAGGCTGCGGGCATACTGCAGGAGGTGGATGGAGTCTGCGGGCATACTGCAGGAGGTGGATGGAGGCTGCGGGCATACTGCAGGAGGTGGACGGAGGCTGCGGCATACTGCAGGAGGTGGACGGAGGCTGCGGGCATACTGCAGGAGGTGGACGGAGTCTGCGGGCATACTACAGGAGGTGGACGGAGGCTGTGGGCATACGACAGGAGGTGGACAGAGTCTGCAGGCATACTGCAGGAGGTGGACGGAGGCTGTGGGCATACTACAGGACGTGGACAGAGTCTGCGGGCATACTGCAGGAGGTGGATGGAGTCTGCGGGCATACTGCAGGAGGTGGATGGAGTCTGCGGGCCTACTGCAGGAGGTGGACGGAGGCTGCGGGCATACTGCAGGAGGTGGACGGAGGCTGTGGGCATACTACAGGAGGTGAGCGGAGGCTGCGGGCATACTGCAGGAGGTGGATGGAGGCTGCGGGCATACTGCAGGACATGTACAGTGTCTGCGGGCATACTGCAGGAGGTGGACGGAGGCTGTGGGCATACTGCAGGACGTGGATGGAGTCTGCGGGCATTCTACAGGAGGTGGATGGAGGCTGCGGGCATACTACAAGAGGTGAGTGGAGGCTGCGGGCATACTGCATGAGGTGGATGGAGGCTGCGGGCATACTGCAGGAGGTGGATGGAGGCTGCGGGCATACTGCAGGAGGTGGATGGAGGCTGCGGGCATACTGTGTTGTGGAAAATTTTATATTAATGTATTGTCATAAGTCTCCCAGTGTGTGTTCAACCACAGCCCGCTCTAATAGCTGACTGGGGCAGATCAACGCTGGTTGAGATCCGTTTGGTAGTGAAAAGCTCTTTGGGGATGTAGAGAAATGTTTGTGGAGTTGGGACGTGTCCGCCAGCTAAGGGCCCCTGTGCGATGCACAGAACGATCGTCTGGTGGGGATGTGTTCGCTCTGCAAAGACATTATCGGTTTAACGAGTGTGCTCTCATTTAAGAAAACTAGTGAGCAACTGTGGACATACACAGGCACTAAGACGAGTCTCCCAATCCCTAAGTAAATTCAAAATGTAGTGAAAGTGGGGGTTCTTTCAAGAAATTTGGGATTTTTGAGGGAGGTGATACGTCTATTTCCAATAGGCATCAACAAAAAAGATAATTAAAATATTAATTTTTATTGAGTTATAATAAAAAGGAGTATACAAAACACATATTAGAATATATGTAAAAGACCAGTATGACCATCCGGTATTATATTCAAATTTCATTCATGCCTGTCTGCCAACATGTTTCGCAACCGTTTAATTGCTTCATCAGGGCATAAATCGGCATCATTGGTTCTTTTAAACTATGTAAACGACAGATAAATATGCAATTATGTAATGGTCATACACATTCAAATACACCAAAAGATATATGACATTTAGTCAAAATATTTGATCTAATAGTCTCACCTACTGGTACAAGTCTAAAATCAAATAGCACAAGCTACCATTGCCAAATATCGTCCACCGCACCAACTGCCGCAGAAAATCCGAGGGTGCCAGATCCCAACCGGATAGTGCCAATAGAGGGACTGGACCATACACCAGCCAAACTGGAATCTAGTATGTAAAAGGCAAGATGGGGAAATAGGTAAGCCAATCAGCTATCCAGTCCAATGGATCATAAATAGTCTTACTTAATATGTTCAATGAGGTAGTCAGTGTAACATATAATCCAACTCACTTAGCCAGTATTGGTTAACAGTTATATACCGCCAACAAAACTTCAAAGTGGGGGTCTATTTGATTATGTAATTTAAACATAGCTAAAGGCTCCAAACCATGGCCTGATACATCCTAGCAAGGGATTGCCAGGCACCCTGCCCATGCTTTTAATTATAACAAGATACAATGAAATACAACTTTATAATCCCCAGAGATAATGAGGGGGATAGTCCAGGAGGACATCCAGGGGAAGTTAAGAATATGGGTTCCGTTTAAGAGTTTACCTGTGGGGCTCAGTGGTAGGGGCTCCTCGATCACACAGTACCGTTCTGTCAGCATAGATGGAGTGAGGCCGACTGCGTCTGTAAACACAGCGGCGGCTCCATCTATTAGTATGGTCCCACCAGAAGTGAAAAGGTCAGTGATGACCTCCGGCATCACTTCCGGTCCGGACGTCCCCACATATGACGCGCGCGCACCACGCCAGACGTGATTCCCGTCAGCGGATGCGCGCGCATTGCCCATACAAGAGTGACGCAGTATGGGCAAACCGGTGGACATGGGAAGCTCCGCCCTGTTGCGCGGGGACGTCCGAATCCCCCTATCTAAGGCAATAGCAGCAGTACAGTACCCGAATACTCCAGCAGATGGGGTGCTTGGTTTAAGTATAGTCCCGCAAATGACTATATATATTTATATTTTTTAAAACGTACTAAGGGTGTAGAACATTAGATGTCTTATATGTTAGGCATGATATTAACCCATGCAGGGATCTTTCCCCTCAAGACCAAACAGGTATGCATGAGTAGGAATCTGACAGCCATTTACAATAGATATATGCTAATGACTCATGCAGGGATCATTCCCCTCAAGACCAACCAGGTATGCATGAGTGAAATTATGGCAGCCATTCAATTGACAAAATGGAAGAAAAAAAAAAAAACTCAATAAAAATTAATATTTTAATTATCTTTTTTGTTGATGCCTATTGGAAATAGACCTATCACCTCCCTCAAAAATCCCAAATTTCTTGAAAGAACCCCCACTTTCACTACATTTTGAGTGTGCTCTCATGTTGCCCCTGTGTGCCTGATCAACACATTTGTGGCCCAATGAATGTACACCTGCCGATAATCTCTCGTCCACAAAGACAGTAGAATAATCCAGGTATACATTGTTCTCTGGAACAATGTATAATAGGGATTTCTATCAACGGAAATACGGGAGTCTTTTGGGTTCTGGTTGGAGACAGGGTTAATGTTTGAAAGCCATGTGGCCTCTAAAAACATACATGCACTCTGTCTCTGCTCAGACACACCCATAAGACTCCTGTAGTCATTGTTCATTGGTTATTGCATTTTCCTTCTGTTGTTAAATCCTTATATGGTCATTGATATCCTGTGAGGTCACAAGCTTTGTAAGAGGTGTTTGGCTGTTGGAGGCGGAACCCTCAAGCTTTTGGGACCTCCTATTAATATGCTAATAAAGTGGCTCAGGCAGACAGCTGGGGCTGGCTCCAGTGTGGTCTTGGAAGTGGAACCGTAAATGTGTGTTTTCTCTAGTTGCCTGGATGGGGCACACACCAGAGGATGGATACGATCAAAAGGTGAGATGGTATTATATCATTTAGACGAAATTATTATTATGATTAGAAACAGGAGATTTGGCTGTGTGCTTTGTGTACAACCAAATTTCGCTGACAGCATGGCGAGCCAGAACGTAGGAGTGAACAGAACCTCCTTCAGAATCGGATCATTAGGATGTGCTGGGGAGGGTCTGCTTCGCAAAAAGAACAAATTTTTCGTCTTTTGAAATAATGCTGGAAGTTTGATCGTATGTCTGGTGTGTGCCTGTGTGTGTGTGTGTGTGATTTGTATCTCAAATCTTTGTGTAAGGAGACTGTGTGTGTGTGACTGATGCTGTGTAACAAGTTTGTAATGCATGTGAGAAATGGATGAATTGTAATTATTACTTATGTATGGGACAAGTAGATTACATGAGTTTTGTAAAGTGTTTAATTGACTTTGGTTATGAAAAGAACATGAAGGCATCACTGTCTGTATCTCTTGTTCCTGTGAAAGCTGATGTGAACTGAGTTTGAGGGTATGTTACAGCCGTGTAATTGTGGGTTATGTGGCTTTGTTGTTTCATTGGATAGCATGTGTTCCTAAGTTGTGCTTTTTCGTAACTTTAACACTTTTAAATGTTTGTCTAAGCGTTCATTTAGTATCTCAAATGTGTAAGTTTTTGGGGAGAAATTTTTGGTTTTGGTAGGAAATTGGTTTTTGTCTGCTACTTCCTTTTGTTCTCTTGTTGTTGTCTACCATGTGACTACGGTCGGCCATTTTCTATTCCTTTGTGTTTATCCATCTTTGGTCAGTTTTGGCGGGAAAATGCGCCATTTTGTTGGGGTCTGGCCTTTGCTGTGGTCACCATGTGCATCGGCGGCCATTTTGAAGACCTGTGAGCTCCCCCTGGAGCTACTCCATTGTGTATTCCTTTGTGTGTGCAAAGCCATGTGCTTTAAGCTACAATCTGGCTTTTAGGCACTGTTTACATACTTTTTACACTGTACTGTTTACATACTTTTTAAGGAAACTATTGCATTTTCTGTATTGAATATTGGTTTTAAGTTGAAATGCCTGTCGCATATCCAAGTGCCCATGCATTGTTGGGACATCACAATAGGAGCTGTTTACACCCTGTGGGGGTCTCAGGTTTCTAGGTAATAGCATGGGGGAGTTCTAACTCTCAGAGTCAAATAGAGTGTATTGTTTAAGAAATCCTGGTTTGTCTTGTCATTTGTTAATGTCGGCCATTTTTCTGTAGTCCTGGTTTCATTCACCATTTTGCCGTGGACCGATTTTCGATTGCTGCAACTGCCTTTTTGTTTCTGCTGATTTTAGTCTCGAGCGAAATATCTCTGGGTTTGTACCGAATTCCATTTCCAGTAGAATCATTTAGGTTTTTATACCAGTTGATTTAAAGAAGTTTATGTTTCTAGCGAAGAAATCTCGATTTTGGCGGGATCAACAACTAAATTTTATGTGTTAATGGCGACATTTTGTTTGTGGTTTGCAGTGGAAGGGAAAAGACTTTGGTCCTCCTTCAGCCGTCTTTTTGCAGGAGTTTCAGTTTTTGGCTTTTGTTACACTGTTGTGTGGTATTTCGGTCAAAACTTGTGGTTTGACTTCCCAGGGGATATGTGAGTCAAGGGGGATTCCCTCCCATTTGCAATATGGGGGCTTATTCCACCCACTCCTGGGCAAAAGTTTGTATTTGTTGATTGTAATGGAAATTTGTAAGTTCTGTATATAATTGTATTGTATTTTGTATGTATTGCACACGGCCCTCATTGTGCACACAGCACTAATAATGTTTTCAGTAAATGTTTACATTCTTTCGAGTCCTGATTAGAATAAGCCTGCCTATGTAATGCCCCTTGTTATGATAAACCTACAATTGTAATATTAATGTGATACCTACGTAATCATGTGCATAAAAACCTTCAATTGCGTCATAATAAAGCAGAACAGTAATTTGGAAAGATGCTGAGCGTATCTTTTGTGTCTGTTCCCTACTGCAGTAGTTATTATTAATTTGGAACCACTAATCAATATGAGGATAGGAGTTGCCTATCATCAATTCAACCGAGTCAGCATGGCGAGCTTTGCCTTAGGAGGGGATTCCAGGTGACCCTGAGTATCCGAAACAAGGAGCTTGAGACGATCTGGGAATTTCTGATAATCAGCCGGCTGAGGTAAGCCTTTTGCTTACATTTGAGTTATCAGACTTCCTTGATCGGTAAGGCATTTTCGGGACAAAGGGTACCTATTTTACTCCCCTTAATCGAACTGTATTGATTGGTGGTTATATGTTATGTTGTCCCTGTCTATTGTCCATTGGAGTGTTATAGATAAGAAAGGGAAGAATAGTGCTGTTCACAGGTATATGTAGTAAATCTGCTAGATAAAGTAGTTTAGAGGCAAGAGGGTATAGGCACAAGTAGAGAAGAGAGAAGACTGGCCAGTCATTATGGGCATTGAATTAACTAAGGGAATGAAGGGTAAGAGACCCTCAAAAATGCCCAGCGCAAGAGGAGCGCTATATATGAACCAAAGGTGCGGTTCCGCCTATACTGAGCCCCTAGATTAATTGTTAGAGTGGACATGGATCCACAATGGGTAACTGGGTTACCAAAGTCCACAGGGACTAAGAATCATGCAGAGTAAACAGCTAGAGAAACAGCTATCTATGTGAGCAGGATGGATCAAGGGTGACATTAACACTAGACAGAAAAGGGACATTTTCATGTTAAGTTGTGGGATGAATTTGGAGTCAGGCACTATAACTATTAGAGTCAGAAACAGAGAAATGAGAGGTAAAACAGAATACTTTATATGTTGTCAGAGAGAGAAGATGGGATGAGTACTCTGGCTGCCCGTCTGATCATAGAAGCTAGATATAAAAGATATCTGAACAAAATAAGGAATGCAGAATTTAGACAGGGAAATAGTAAAGTGTTAAAAGAAAGTGAGAGAATGATATACATGTGTTGTGCACAAATGGGAAAAATGTAAGTGATTTTAGAGAGATATTGGTGTGTGTGCGAATGCTGGGACCTTTAGTTCTATTGCTTGTGTGTGTCATGTACGCAGATGTGACCCCCTCCTTTGTGCTCTCCTGAAAGAAATGTGGCTGGGATGAGAGGTTAGTGATAAGCTGGAAGGACATCATGCCAATTCCAGTTTTTTTAGACAAAACATTTATATATTACATATATATTATATTTAACAAAATGTGCCGGGTTAACGAATCTAATGGAAAATAATGTGATCACAATTATTTTGAATCTGTTTTCCAAACATGGTAAAATGAAGGTTACATTTAACCGTGTATTACACAAGTTGAATATCCTTTGATAGTGGAAACAGTGCATTTAAAAAAGGGAAATTAAGTAAAATTAAGTAGTAATGAGTATTAATTTCTAATATGAGTTTAACAATTTTATTAATAATATAGATATATTGAAACTGGTTTAGACAACCTTTGGTTGGAAATGAAATCCAGGTTAATGGGGAAATTTGTAATGAATGAGATTAGTTTAGATTAAGATAACAATTTTGTAATTTTACATTTATACAATAAGCTCTTATTGAGAGAAAAAAAAGATTAAGATGAGGTTGTTATTTTGAATAAAGCTGCCATAATATTTAACAAAGCCAAGATGGATGGAATACATAAGAAGTTCTTCTATAAAAATGAAATTTTAAGGTTTTTGATAATAACTTGATGTGCGGTCCATGATGTAAGAGTAATATTAAATAAAATGTAAATATAACAGACCCATCACATCAAGTCCACACACCCTGTTAGGATAGATGCCACCTGCAGCCAGTTGTTTTATAGTTTTTGATGCTTTCTGGTCCATCATACAGATTCTTGGTCCTTTTGTTTTTATTTATTTTTATTTTTGAAATCCAAAGCAGAATGTGTGGATTGTGAAATGATGTGCCCCTTTTTCTTGTAAGTGCAGTGGTATAAGCAGAAGAATATTTTGGATTTATGGGCATCTCTCCATGACCGCAGGGTATTGTTATCATTTATTATAATATTGCCAGGAAAAAGTTGTCTTTTGAAACATGAAACTGGAGTTCTTACACAAATAGTGTGATAGAAAACAAGACATTGTAATATATTTATGCAAGCTGGACCCAGTAATGAAGGGTTCACCCCGATATATCAGAGCTGTAGCTTTTATGCAAAGGTGCTATTAGACAAAGTTAGATATTGTTTTGGTCAATGGTCCGACATTCTGTGCAGCAAATTTACAGCTAACTAAATTTTTGTCTAATGAAAGGTTTAAAATATGAGTTTGTTTATGTACAAATCTAACAATGAAAAACGCGTACATTTATTCAAAAGAAAGGAAAAGACGCATGTGTTAAATTGATGACATAGGAATCAGCTGCTGCGAGCCCAGTGCAGGACACACTCCCTGAAGACCCAGATATTACATTTTTTGTAGATTTGAGTATGCAGTTTATCACCCAGAAGGATACTCTGTATTTAAAGTCATTGGATCTTTTTCCCCAGCTTAAGAAGCAGAGCTCCATGTTTTAGAAAAGCCTGTGAGCTATAAAAAGAGTGTATATTTATATAGATAGTCGAGATATAGAGAGCTTTTGGTTCCATTTAAAGGGCCAGAAGTTTGTTTTTACTTCGGCAGGTAAACCAACCAAGCATGCCAAGTTAATTTGATCGGCTGTTTTCAGCCTTCCAGGTTCTTGCTGAGGTAGCCATATTAACTTTCACACATGGAAGCAGACCAGGTGACTAAGGATGCTGCATTTACAGCCCCGGACACTTGATGGGTCTGTGCAACTCACAGATTCCACCCTAGTTCTGGCCCAGTATAGCTGGGATTAATAATTCAACTTTAAGGACCCCAGAACGAGAAGAACAAGTGGTCCACAGGGGGCAACTTCTTATGAAATGGGACTTTGGAAAAGGTGATCATTTATGTCTGCCAGCCACTCTTTTCCCTTCAGCTTGACACATGGACCGTGTCATCAGTCACAAGAAGTTATGGCTGCCTTAGTAAATGAGCGTGGGATGAAGCCAGGGTTCACCACAGTTGTTTTTATAACATACCACTTCTTGTTTTACCTGTTACCAAAGGTGTTACCAAAAGCTGAACATCCCTCCCAGAGATTACATAAAAGATATATCCAGATGCCCAAGTCAGGATCTTACGAGTATGCATTTTGTCTGTATGGACATGTTTTTTGGATGTCCAGTGGCAAATGCTACTGCAAAGGCCACAGTAAAAAGTGTTATCAGAAGTAGTTTGTAAGTACAGAGTGCCAGGGAGTACAGAGAGTAACAGAGGAAATCATTTTTTATAGGAGAGTCCTTACTAGAAGTTTTGAGGTTTTATTTTTACACCCCCTACTGTCTACAATGTATCAGACAAAGTAGAGTAAGAAACTAGAAAACTTTTGCCTGAATGTTTTCTTCTATTTTATGAAGCCTCTAAGGGGGATGTTGGACTCTCTCCCTATGGGATTTGGTTTGGGAGTGTGTTACTCACTTGCTTATATTTTGTCTCAGCAGCTGAAGTCCTTCATTCGGATCTCACAGAGAATGTTGCTGATCTTTTAAGGTTTTTTGACAAACTCATTTATGTGTTTTCTCCCCAATTCCAGATCCTAAAAGTTTGGAAGGATCTAAAACTAAAGCCAGGTGACTTGTGGATTGTTAAGAGACATTTATATATAAGGAAATGTTTGGAGACTCAATACAGCATCTATTTCATGTACAGTTTTTGCAAAACGTGAAGAAAAAGTCACCTGGATCCACACCAGACACTGCAAAAATGACTTAATTAAAGAAATCTCTGTGTTTGATTTGTTTCCCTCTTGTGATCACAGTCTAGGGTACTTTTTTATTCAATTACTTTAATTGTAAGGGATATATATATATATTTGAAAAGTAGTTCAGCCAAGTTGAAGTCATATTTGTCTTTTGTGCGTCTTCCATTTCATGTAGAATTGTCTGTGTTTACATATGCTGATAAGTCAGCATGTCCACAATTCAGCTAGAAGGCCATTCTGGCCACAGGAGTGTACAGCCAGTACTCTGTAAATATGTCTTATCAATCATTTGTTTTTCACAATGAAAAGTCATTTTGGTAATGAAAAAGTTGCTCAGCTATTATTTTCTCCACAATGGAGTTTTTTGCCTCTTTGGCCAGGACTACCTCCACCTAAGCGTGTGAAGGTTCCAGTTTAAAGGTGATAGCAGGTGTAGTTAGTGATCAAAATATTGATCAAAAGAGGGGAGACTGTAATGGAAATTTGTAAGTTCTGTATATAATTGTATTGTATTTTGTATGTATTGCACACTGCCCTCACTGTGCAACAGCACTAATAATGTTTTCAGTAAATGTTTACATTCTTTCGAGTCCTGATTAGAATAAGCCTGCCTATGTAACGCCCCTTGTTATGATAAACCTACAATTGTAATATTAATGTGATACCTACGTAATCATGTGCATAAAAACCTTCAATTGCGTCATAATAAAGCAGAACAGTAATTTGGAAAGATGCTGAGCGTATCCTTTGTGTCTGTTCCCTACTGCAGTAGTTATTATTAATTTGGAACCACTAATCAATATGAGGATAGGAGTTGCCTATCATCAATTCAACCGAGTCATTGATGTTTAGCCATAGAATTTTCTAATGTCTTGATAGACAAAATATGAAGCTATTCAAGGCTTCCCCTCCCCCTCCCTCTTCCTATTGAGGTGTGCAACAGGAAGTTGGTGGGAGGGGCTTGGGGTCTTTTGACTTGTGTTTGGAAGGATGAAATCATTTTTATTTTTAAATTAAATGAAGGTTTATACTGTAATACAGTTTTGGGTAGAGAGCAAACAGGAGGCATCCAAGTTATTGTTGTAATATCTGGGTACAGAGAGAAGCCATAATATTGTTTTGAATAGCGGAGGATTTCATGGTGCTTTGTAGTTTGTCTGACAACACATTTATAGGGCTGCCGATAACCGGTTGTAGAGCATATAAATGTGAGGATTAGTACGCTAGCACACCGGGAGGCCGTGTAAAATAATCGGAGAACACCGAGTGCCAGTACTGTGAAAATAGTCACTAAGCAATACTGATCCGAAAACTAGTGCAAGGATGCCCTGGACGCAGGGACCGTCATAAGCGATTCGAGTCGTCATGGGTAATGTTGGTCCATGCGTTGGAGGAAAAAAATTAGGCTCCACACTAGTCAGACAGCTGTACTTCACATGAGATCTGGTTTGGGGCTCCAGACATGAGACCCCTTAAAGATTGGCAGTTATGGTCAGAGGGTACAGTAAGGTGTATTCCTTTTGGAAGGTACTTTTGATGTCTGGCGGTACGAGACCCCAGAATAAAAATACCTTGGAAGTAGTTCAGCTGTGGCTTCAGAAATCTGTAATGTTGAGTGAGTTTATGGATGCGTAGTACACATTTGTGTGATTAAAAAATACACAGGCCTGTTTTTGAACTTTGTGTGGCTGGTCCATGCAAAGATTTTGAAATGCTCTCGTGCCTTTCAAATTGTATTCTTTTTCTATCACTAAAAGAGTGAAGGCAGCATTCCATCTGGTCGTTTTTATTTTTTTTTCATTTTTTGTTTTTGGGAACTATGAAATATCTCCCTCACATTTGTATCTAAATGTTTGTCTTTGTTTCATTGTTTGTATGTTGTAACAAGATGTTTGAACCTCCCGTGACAGCCCTCTTGCGTGTCGCAGCTGTTGTATTTTAGGAAAAAAAAAACGTGAAAGTAAGATTTACAGAGGGTTTAGTTATTGTCTGTTTTGTGGAATGTCAGTGACAATTTACCAATGTACACAAATGTTGTATTGTTTACCATGACTGCTGAGGTGCAATAAGCCCAGGTCCCAACCATACCGCTTATCGTACCTTACCCCTTCTTCCCATCCAATAAAAACCACATACAACCATTAACGTTGGAAAGGGCAAGGCCACAGCTTTATTTGACTCAAAATTAACATTAACTCTTTAAGACCGTGCCAGTCACAGTTGCACTGTGAGCACTCAACTACAAATGTAAAAGGGAGATGAAGGAGGGGCCTGTCCTTACCATAAGTGCTGGACAGGCCGTCAATCTCCCAATTACCATCCGGGCATAAAAAGGGGTTCCATATTTGCTGGCAAGGTCACCAAAACCGCAACACGCTGTGACATACCATCAAAATTAGGGCGGGAGGGTGGCAGCTCTTCCATGCTTCCGTCCGAAAAGGACCATAATCCCCTGGGGTGCCAAACTCCTGAGCTCAGGCCCAACCCTTTTTCCCCCCTGTACCAATCCTGAGTTAGACCAATTTCAGTGTAACTCCTCCCTGGCCATGCCCCCATCAGTCAGGGCTCTCTTTCCCGAGGGGCTCAAGAGGCTCTCATGACTTCTGAGGTGCAATAAGCCCAGGTCCCAACCATACCGCTTATCGTACCTTACCCCTTCTTCCCATCCAATAAAAACCACATACAACCATTAACGTTGGAAAGGGCAAGGCCACAGCTTTATTTGACTCAAAATTAACATTAACTCTTTAAGACCGTGCCAGTCACAGTTGCACTGTGAGCACTCAACTACAAATGTAAAAAGGAGATGAAGGAGGGGCCTGTCCTTACCATAAGTGCCGGACAGGCCGTCAATCTCCCAATTACCATCCGGGCATAAAAAGGGGTTCCATATTTGCTGGCAAGGTCACCAAAACCGCCACCAGCCAGTCAGTGATCCACTGGAGCCTGCCGCATCAGTGTACAACTCCAGCTGTGAGTTCGGTACCTCCTCCTGCAACCAACAAGACTGTCCGTTGTAGGATTGCAAAAAGGTTAGCCAAATATCCAAATCAGCCCGCATGGGCTTGGTGATCCGAATGTAGTGGTGCGGGGACGTAACGCCCTTCGTGGCCCAAGACAGGCGCCTGCAGAAAGCCCTCCCCATGCGTATGACCCTGCACGCGAATACTAGGTGTCCCAGCAGAGATTGTAACTGTTTTAGCTGCAGTTTTTTGGACCCTTTCGCCAAACGAACCAAGGATAGAAGCTTAGTCAGCTTCTCCCTCGGCAGGCGAAAGACCATGGCCACTGTGTCAATCTCAATACCCAAAAAAGATAATACCGTTACCGGACCCTCAGTCTTGTCCACGGACAGTGGAACGGCGAAACGCCGACAGACATCTTGAAAAACGGAGCGCAAGCATTGACACTGCTCACTGTCCGCGGGGCCCACAAAAAGGAAATCATCCAAGTAGTGCAGCATGGACTGAGACCCAGCCTCCCGGGCGACCACCTATTCAAGGAAGCTACTGAATAACTCAAAGAAATAACACAAAATGGCGCAACCCATAGGCAGGCACATATCGAAGAAATAGCTTCCTTGAAAGTAGCAACCCAGGAGATGGAAACAATCCGGGTGGACCGGGAGAAGGCGAAAAGCGGACTCAATGTCCGCTTTTGCCAAAAGAGCGGAACGCCCTGCTGCCCTGACAAGGTGAAGAGCCTTATCAAATGACGCATAATGCACCCGCGATTCCTCGCGATCAATTCCGTCGTTGACAGAGGAGCCGGAAGGGTAGGATAAGTGATGAATTAAATGAAATTTACCACTCGCCTTTTTTGGGACCACGCCGAGTGGGGACACCCGCAGGTTGTGGAATGGGGGAAGATCAAAGGGGCCCGCCATACGGCCCAGCTCCAGCTCCTTCCGGAGCTTTTCGGCCACTACGGATTCAAATTCCACAGCCGATTTTAAATTTGCCGACATGGTAGGAGCGTCCGATGGGGAAAACGGTATCCAGAAACCTCAATCCAGGCTATCCTTTAGGATCAGGGCCTCCCTATGAAGGGGGTACCGGTCTAGCCAGGGAAGCATCTCTAGGACGTTCACTGGCGTCCTCCAGCTTAGGAAGGTCGGCCTTGGCTCCCGCTCTGGGAAGTGTCTGTTTTCCCTTCCTAAAGCACCGGCTGGAGGGGTGTGCACCCCCACAGCTAGAGCACTCATGCCTGAAGCGACAGGCGGAGTACCATTTACAGTGGCTTTCGTTGAAAAGCCAACAGACACCTTTTTTGGAGGCAGCCAACGCTCCGGATTGAGGAGCGCTGACCTCGGACTGAAAGGACGATGGCCTGTGAGGGCACATTAGCAACAACCACAGGCTACCATCCTGACAGTCGAAGCGAAGCTCTTTGCGCGCCGCCATCTTTTGCCAAAACTGGGTGTCATACTGGAACCAGCACTGACCCCCATAAACCTTGTACGCCCCCCAGATAAGGTCCAGGTAGCAGAACAAGGAAGTCGCCAACTCTGGGCAATGCTCGCAGAGCACTCCCGCGTAGGCACAGAAACCCTGCAGCCAAATCCCAAACGTTCTAGGAAGCTGTTTGACTTTTTCGCCCTGAGTAGTGACGTCTACCCGCCGGGATTTGTCGACCGTTTCCCTGTCCGACGGAACTAGAGCGAGGAAATCAACAAATTCCCGTCGCCATATTTTTTCCTTCGTGTCCTCCGGTATGTGGGCACCCGTGGGAGCTACAGCCCACAAGGCCCCTCCGGAAGGAGGGGAAAGATTTGTCGCCGCGCCCGAAACACCCATACTGGAGAGAACCGACCTAACCACCGACGCTATGCGGTCTTTGGGGCCCGATACGGAATCATCAACTGACCTCCACCAAATCAATTCACAATCATACTCACTGATCCTCGGGGGCATCACCGATGATGGGCGATCAACGGGCGAGGCGGTGTCCCAGGCGACTCCGGAAGACTGCAGACTGGAGCGGCCAGCACCGTGAGGAGCAACGGGGCCGTGTACGTTCGGGCCGTCTCGGCCGACTGAGAGATCCAAAGGCGGGGGTCACGGACACTGAAGGGTCCCCTTGGCCGAGGGCAGCAACTGTGCAGGTACAGGAGTGTCTATGGACTCTGGCCGGCTGATCCGGGGCGGAAGCTGCCGCCAGCCCAGATCCGGAATCTCCCGTCCAGCCGGGCGCAGGGAGACTGGCATTACCCGCCATGTTGACCGCGTAGGCGGGTTAAACCCCGGTGACTGTAGGGGGGGGTTCGCGAGACCTCCGCCCGTCCGGGCGCAGGCGGGCGTCCGAGAGTATGGGGGGGATGGTAACCGTGAAAGCTGAAAAACCCGTACCCGCCCTGCTAGGCACAGAGGGGGCACATCCTATCCGGGATGTTGCATGGCATGGTGCAGCCTGGGTCCTGTCCCCCACCCGTCCGGGCGCAAAGGGAGTCCTGCCCTGTGATACACCCGCTCCTGATGGCCCAAAGGCTGCCGAGGGCCCCGCCCATGAGGGCGCAGGGGGACCCTGCGACCTGGCAGCGACTGAATGATGCCTGTCATGGAATGAATTACCCCCCACCCAGCCGGATGCTGAAAGGGCCATGTTTTGCAAAGCGCCCTGGCCATACGAATCAGGGGCCAGCTGCGACCCCGCCCAGGAGGGCGCAGGATGAGGCAGCCCGCACCCATATGCTCCCCTGTGAGTGCCCCCCAGATCACCCCCCGCCCTTCCGGGCGCAGAGGGGTGCTGGGCACATGCATCCTGTATTTGGTGCACGGCCAGTTCAAATACTCCCGCCTGGCTAGGCGCAGGGAGTGAACTGGCCGCTAGGGGGAGCCGGTCCCGATTTGAGGCGCCGCCGACGCTGCAGACGCTGCCATCCAAGGGATCGGAAGCCGCCGGAGCAGGCGAGCAGCTCCGGCCCCCTCCAGCCGCCCTGCGAGAAGACAGCCTGGCCGAGGAGCGGAGCGGCCGCACACCTACCGCCCCCCCGCTGACTGCAGGGGCGGAAGCAGGTACAACATAACGCGAGGCCGTGGGCAGGAGTGCTGCAGTTCCGTCCAGGCCTCGCGCCATACCCTGGGAAGGGGAGGGGGGCAAGGGGAGGGCTGCTGAGCGGTGGCTGCGAGAACTGGGGCACCGGGGGGGCCGCGCGTTGATCCGGATGGCTGGGGAAGGGGACCGACGAGGTGGGGCATGCCGAGAGCGGGCGGCTGACCCCCGCTTCCTGGCTGCTGGAGCCCTGCGCCCTGGCCATACGAATCAGGGGCCAGCTGTGACCCCGCCCAGGAGGGCACAGGATGAGGCAGCCTGCACCCATATGCTCCCCTGTGAGTGCCCCCCAGATCACCCCCCGCCCTTCCGGGCGCAGAGGGGTGCTGGGCACATGCATCCTGTATTTGGTGCACGGCCAGTTCAAATACTCCCACCTGGCTAGGCGCAGGGAGTGAACTGGCCGCTAGGGGGAGCCGGTCCCGATCCGAAGCGCCGCCGACGCTGCAGACGCTGCCATCCGAGGGATCGGAAGCCGCCGCAGCAGGCGAGCAGCTCCGGCCCTCTCCAGCCGCCCTGCGAGAAGACAGCCTGGCCGAGGAGTGGAGCGGCCGCACACCTGCCGCCCCCCCGCTGACTGCAGGGGCGGAAGCAGGTACAACATAACGCGAGGCCGTGGGCAGGAGTGCTGCAGCTCCGTCCAGGCCTCGCGCCATACCCTGGGAAGGGGAGGGGGGCGAGGGGAGGGCTGCTGAGCGGGGGCTGCGAGAACGGGGGCACCGGGGGGGCCACGCGTTGATCCGGATGGCTGGGAAAGGGGACCGACGAGGTGGGGCACGCCGAGAGCGGGCGGCTGACCCCCACTTCCTGGCTGCTGGAGCCCTGGGAACCCGAAGCGGAGAGGAATGGAGGGGGGAGGAGGAGGGGAGCAGTAAGAGGCCGCAGAGGGGCTGGGGCTGAGGCGAGAAGGTGGACGGGCACATCTGCGGGCCCTGCGTCCATCCAACTCAGGAGGAGGAACAGGGGGAGGGGCAGGAGAGGGCACCCCAGGGGATAAGAGGGCAAAGAGCCAGTCAGCCTGACCCCTGAGGGCCAGCTCACGGACCTTAGACAGGAGGTGATCCGTGTCCATGGCTGGAGCCGCAGGGTCAGGTCCGAGCTCTTCCATGCTTCCGTCCGAAAAGGACCATAATCCCCTGGGGTGCCAAACTCCTGAGCTCAGGCCCAACCCTTTTTCCCCCCTGTACCAATCCTGAGTTAGACCAATTTCAGTGTAACTCCTCCCTGGCCATGCCCCCATCAGTCAGGGCTCTCTTTCCCGAGGGGCTCAAGAGGCTCTCATTCTTTGAAGCATAGAGTAATAACTTTTGTTTATAAGTATCTTTTCAGGTCCAGTTTCTGGAAGTGTGTGTACAGGTGTATAAGAAGGTAAAAGTATCATAGGCTATTTCACTGTTTTATTCTGCACCATTCTAAACCCTGCATGTCTTCCTCCAGTTTATAATGAGGAGGGAAGAAAAGGGGGGGATGAGAGTGGTGAGAATAACACATTTTCAAACCAACAATACTAACCGCTCTAATTCTAACCAAGTTTGTGCCAAGACTGTCTTTCTTTGATAGAATTTGAATCAGCAAGCAGCAGTCTGGTGAAAGAGGCTCCCATCCCAGATGCTAAGAACCTTTTTGTCACTGGTTCCAGGTATTACACCCAGATGGTAAGCCACGCACAGGTTATGCAGTGACCACAGTCCCAATGTCTGGGTTATTGTCATATGAGGTTTGTTTGAAGGTCAACCAAAAACAGAATTGTACTTTCCTCATTAGCTGTCACCTACATTCTCAGCTGATGGGGTAGGTGCAATAACTGAGACATGCTGTGCCTCCCTCTGATCTGTCTGTGCAAGGAATCAGAGTCACAGGTAGAAAGAAGATTTCACACTTCATGGAATATGGACACAGAAATCCTGAGATTAAAACGGAAAAATGAAAAAAATGAAAAATAAAATATTAAAATGTCACATCTATAAAAGTAGCCACGGAGTGCACTATGTTCTGCCCTTTTATTTTATATGTAACATCCGCTGTTGTACCGTGTGTTGGGAAGTGAAGGAGGAATCAACAACCACACAGATTGATCCATCTATGGTTATAAGCGGTGTGACCTGTTTCAGGTCGAATATCTGAGGTGAGGGGCCATCCATGCCCGGTGGAGGGATTTGTCACCATCCAGATATTGATCTCAGCGTGCATACTGTCACTGGTGGTCTATGTCCTCTGATTCTGTCACTACATTTTCACACATTTATTTACTTAAGGACTTTTATTTGCGCAGCACTTTTTTCTATGTGTTAGGTGCAATAACTGTAACATGAACTTCATAAGGTCCACCACAGGGTTCACGAGTCAAAACCGGACCCTGATACAATAACCAGTTTACATTCTTTCCAACCAGGTGACTGGGTCATTGTAAAGAAGCTTGAGGGATGAGACCACGCCACCCATTGCAAGAAGCTGATCAACCACAAAGAGTAGAGCAGTATCTTTGTTCATTTATATTTTTTGTTTAATAAATTTTGGCAAGGGTAACGATGAAAAGCATCCCAACTGGCTAAGAAAGAGAACAGGACACATGGTCGGGTCTACTAGTGCCCCAGCGATGATGGCGGTACATGCTATATGTGACGTTCATATTGGTGTGAGGGGTTTTGACAGACTAGTAAAATCCAAACAGACACCTGTCAAAGGAACTTAACAACAAAACATTTCTAGAGGGTAAAATTAATTATAAATTTAACAATAGCTCTGGTTCTTGCCAGCTTTGGTATCGGGATAACGAGGTAGCCCACAAGTGTGCTACAACTGAAGTTTGGTATTAATGCGGATCTAAAGCTTATAAGGTAATTTCCCGTAAGGCAAGAGGTTCATGTGTGCTGGTGAAACTCGTCCCAGCATCTTATGTCACGGCCGATTTTGAGGATCTGATGGCGCGAGAGAAGGTAAGAATGGCATGGACAGCTGGAAGGGAATTGTTTGTACACGGTGGGGGCTTGAGCTCATGAAACGCTTGAACAATTTCTCATCCATTGAGGATGGGATGTTTCATGTAACTGTTGAAGCTACAAGGAAGTTCCAACAGTCCAAGGGGGGTTTCTGGGAATTCATAAGTAAAGATTGTTATATCTGGATCGGGGATAGTAGTACAAAGTTCAGGCCCATATGGATAAGGTTTAGGTCCCTACAAGGCAAAGCCAGAGCTATAGATAGTGAAGATTGGAATCCTTTTTAAAGGTTTGGGAATCGTTGGAGATTTAATTTTTATCTTGCAGCGGATCATAGTGAAGGAAGTAGGGGTATATATAATCATGTTGTTTTTGTTTCTATTCCTTCTATATGCCATGATGAGGTGCTCCTGTTGCCTGATTGGACGCGTGACCAGAGCCTGAGCAGATGACCACATCTTCCCTGATGAGATGCCCCGAAGCCTGACCCACGTACAATCACAGAGGATCCCAGACTGACCGGCGACTACTACAGCTCACCACGTCATCCCCAACAGAATCTACATGTCAAGCCGTGTTTTACTTCTTATGAACTAAGAAGAAGATCAGGATTCATCGAGGGACACATGGGATCATATGACAAGAGGAGGGACTGTTGTGGAAAATTTTATATTAATGTATTGTCATAAGAGTCTCACAGTGTGTGTTCAACCACAGCTCGCTCTAATAGCTGACTGGGGCAGATCAACGCTGGTTGAGATCCGTTTGGTAGTGAAAAGCTCTTTGGGGATGTAGAGAAATGTTTGCGGAGTGGGGACGCGTCCGCCAGCTAAGGGCCCCTGTGCGATGCACAGAACGATCGTCTGGTGGGGATGTGTTCGCTCTGCAAAGACATTATCAGTTAACGAGTGTGCTCTCATGTTGCACCTGTGTGCATGATCAACACATTTGTGGCCCAATGAGTGTACACCTGCCGATAATCTCTCGTCCACAAAGACAGTAGAATAATCCAGGTATACATTGTTCTCTGGAACAATGTATAATAGGGATTTCTATCAACGGAAATACGGGAGTCTTTTGGGTTCTGGTTGGAGACAGGGTTAATGTTTGAAAGCCATGTGGCTTCTAAAAACATACATGCACCCTGTCTCTGCTCAGACACACCCATAAGACTCCTGTAGTCATTGTTCATTGGTTATTGCATTTTCCTTCTGTTGTTAAATTCTTAAATGGTCATTGATATCCTGTGAGGTCACAAGCTTTGTAAGAGGTGTTTGGCTGTTGGAGGCAGAACCCTCAAGCTTTTGGGACCTCCTATTGATATGCTAATAATGTGGCTCAGGCAGACAGCTGGGGCTGGCTGCAGTGGGGTCTTGGAAGTGGAACCGTAAACATGTGTTTTCTCTAGTTGTCTGGATGGAGCACACACCAGAGGATGGATACGATCAAAAGGTGAGATGGTATTATATCATTTAGACAAAATTGTTACTATGATTAGAAACAGGAGATTTGGCTGTGTTCTTTGCGTACAACCAAATTTCGCTGACAACTGCAGGAGGTGGATGGAGGCTGCAGGCATACTGAAGGATGTGGACGGAGGCTGCTGGCATGACACAGGAGGTGGACGGAGGCTGCGGGTATACTGCAGGACGTGGATGGAGTCTGCGGGCATACTGCAGGAGGTGGATGAAGTCTGCGGGCATACTGCAGGAGGTGGGGGGAGGCTGCGGGCATACTGCTGGAGGTAGACGGAGGCTGCGGGTATACTACAGGAGGTGGAGAGAGGCTGCGGGCATACTGCAGGAGGTGGATGGAGGCTGCGGGCATACTACAGGAGGTGGGCGGAGGCTGCGGGCATACAACAGGAGGTGGACGGAGGCTGCGGGCATACTACAGGAGGTGGACGGAGGCTGCGGGCATGACACAGGAGGTGGACGGAGGCTGCAGGCATACTGCAGGAGGTGGACGGAGGCTGCGGGCATACTGCAGGAGGTGGACGGAGTCTGCGGGCATACTGCAGGAGGTGGACAGAGTCTGCGGGCATACTGCATGAGGTAGACGTAGGCTGCGTGCATACTGCAGGAGGTGGACGGAGGCCGCGGGCATACTACAGGAGGTGGGCGGAGGCTGCGGGCATACTGCAGGAGGTGGACAGGGTCTGCGGGCATACTGCAGGAGGTGGATGGAGGCTGCGGGCATACTGCAGGAGGTGGACGGAGGCTGTGGGCATACTGCAGGAGGTAGACGTGGAGGCTGTGGGCATACTGCAGAAGGTGAATGGAGGCTGCGGGCATACTGCAGGAGGTGGACGGAGGCTGCGGGCTTACAGCAGGAGGTGGACGGAGGCTGCGGGCATACTGCAGGAGGTGGACAGAGTCTGCGGGCATACTGCATGAGGTAGACGTAGGCTGCGGGCATACTGCAGGAGGTGGACGGAGGCTGCGGGCATACTGCAGGAGGTGGACAGGGTCTGCGGGCATACTGCAGGAGGTGGATGGAGGCTGCAGGCATACTGCAGGAGGTGGACGGAGGCTGTGGGCATACTGCAGGAAATGGACGTGGAGGCTGTGGGCATACTGCAGAAGGTGAATGGAGGCTGCGGGCATACTGCAGGAGGTGGACGGAGGCTGCGGGCTTACTGCAGGAGGTGGACGGAGGCTGCGGGCATACTGCAGGAGGTGGACGGAGGCTGCGGGCATACCGCAGGACGTGGACAGAGTCTGCGGGCATACTGCAGGAGGTGTACGAAGGCTGCGGGCATACTGCAGGACGTGGACAGAGTATGCGGGCATACTTAAGGAGGTGGACAGAGGCTGCGGGCATACTACAGGAGGTGGACAGAGGCTGCTGGCATGACACAGGAGGTGGATGGAGGCTGCGGGCATACAACAGGAGGTGGACGGAGGCTGCGGGCATACTACAGGAGGTGGACGGAGGCTGCGGGCATGACACAGGAGGTGGACGGGGCTGCGGGCATACTGCAGGAGGTGGACGGAGGCTGCGGGCATACTGCAGGAGGTGGACGGAGGCTGCCGGCATACTGCAGGAGGTGAACAGAGTCTGCGGGCATACTGCATGAGGTAGACGTAGGCTGCAGGCATACTGCAGGAGGTGGACAGGGACCGCGGGCATACTACAGGAGGTGGGCGGAGGCTGCGGGCATACTGCAGGAGGTAGACAGGGTCTGCGGGCATACTGCAGGAGGTGGATGGAGGCTGCGGGCATACTGCAGGAGGTGGACGGAGGCTGTGGGCATACTGCAGGAGGTGGACGTGGAGGCTGTGGGCATACTGCAGAAGGTGAATGGAGGCTGCGGGCATACTGCAGGAGGTGGACGGAGGCTGCGGGCATACCGCAGGACGAGGACAGAGTCTGCGGGCATACTGCAGGAGGTGTACGAAGGCTGCGGGCATACTGCAGGACGTGGACAGAGTATGCGGGCATACTGCAGGAGGTGGACAGAGGCTGCGGGCATACTACAGGAGGTGGACAGAGGCTACTGGCATGACACAGGAGGTGGATGGAGGCTGCGGGCATACTGCAGGAGGTGGACGGAGGCTGCGGGCATACTGCAGGAGGTGGACGGAGGCCGCGGGCATACTACAGGAGGTGGGCGGAGGCTGCGGGCATACTGCAAGAGGTGGATGGAGGCTGCGGACATACTGCAGGAGGTGGACGGAGGCTGTGGGCATACTGCAGGAAATGGACGTGGAGGCTGTGGGCATACTGCAGAAGGTGAATGGAGGCTGCGGGCATACTGCAGGAGGTGGACGGAGGCTGCGGGCATACTGCAGGAGGTGGACGGAGGCTGTGGGCATACTGCAGGAGGTGGACGGAGGCTGCGGGCATACCGCAGGACGTGGACAGAGTCTGCGGGCATACTGCAGGAGGTGGACGGAGGCTGCGGGCATACTGCAGGACATGGACAGAGTATGCGGGCATACTTCAGGAGGTGGACAGAGGCTGCGGGCATACTGCAGGAGGTGGACAGAGGCTGCTGGCATGACACAGGAGGTGGATGGAGGCTGTGGGCATACAACAGGAGGTGGACGGAGGCTGCGGGCATACTACAGGAGGTGGACGGAGGCTGCGGGCATACTGCAGGAGGTGGACGGAGGCTGCGGGCATACTACAGGAGGTGGGCGGAGGCTGCGGGCATACAACAGGAGGTGGACGGAGGCTGTGGGCATACTACAGGAGGTGGACGGAGGCTGTGGGCATGACACAGGAGGTGGACGAAGGCTGCGGGCATACTGCAGGAGGTGGACGGAGGCTGCGGGCATACTGCAGGAGGTGGACGGAGGCTGTGGGCATACTGCAGGAGGTGGACAGAGTCTGCGGGCATACTGCATGAGGTAGACGTAGGCTGCGGGCATACTGCAGGAGGTGGACAGAGGCCGCAGGCATACTACAGGAGGTGGGCGGAGGCTGCGGGCATACTGCAGGAGGTGGACAGGGTCTGCGGGCATACTGCAGGAGGTGAATGGAGGCTGCGGGCATACTGCAGGAGGTGGACGAAGGCTGCGGGCATACTGCAGGAGGTGGACGGAGGCTGCGGGCATACCACAGGACGTGGACAGAGTCTGCGGGCATACTGCAGGAGGTGTACGAAGGCTGCGGGCATACTGCAGTAGGTGGACAGAGTCTGAGGGCATACTGCAGGAGGTGAACAGAGGCTGCGGGCATATTACAGGAGGTGGACGGAGGCTGCAGGCATACTGCAGGAGGTGGGTGGAGGCTGCAGGCATACTACAGGAGGTGGACAGAGGCTGCGGGCATACTGCAGGAGGTGGACGGAGGCTGCGGGCATACCGCAGGACGTGGACAGAGTCTGCGGGCATACTGTAGGAGGTGTACGAAGGCTGCAGGCATACTGCAGGATGTGGACAGAGTATGCGGGCATACTGCAGGAGGTGGACAGAGGCTGTGGGCATACTACAGGAGGTGGGTGGAGGCTGTGGGCATACTACAGGAGGTGGGCGGAGGCTGCGGGCATACTGCAGGAGGTGGACAGGGTCTGCAGGCATACTACAGGAGGTGGAGAGAGGCTGCGGGCATACTGCAGAAGGTAGACAAAGTGCGGGCATACTGCAGGAGGTGGACGGAGGCTGCGGGCATACTGCAGGAGGTGGACAGAGGCTGCGGGCATACTGCTGGAGGTAGACAGAGGCTGCGGGCATACTACAGGAGGTGGAGAGAGGCTGCGGGCATACTGCAGGAGGTGGACAGGGTCTGCAGGCATACTGCAGGAGGTGGACAGAGTCCGCAGGCATACTACAGGAGGTGGACGGAGGCTGCGGGCATGACACAGGAGGTGGACGGAGGCTGCGAGCATACTGCAGGACATGGACAGAGTCTGCGGGCATACTACAGGAGGTGGGCGGAGGCTGCGGGCGTACTGCAAGAAGTGGATGGAGTCTGCGGGCATACTGCAGGAAGTGGATGGAGTCTGCGGGCATACTGCAGGAGGTGGACGGAGGCTGCGGGCATACTGCTGGAGGTAGACAGAGGCTGCGGGCATACTACAGGAGGTGGAGAGAGGCTGCGGGCATACTGCAGAAGGTAGACAGAGTGCGGGCATACTGCAGGAGGTGGACGGAGGCTGCGGGCATACTGCAGGAGGTGGACGGAGGCTGCGGGCATACTGCAGGAGGTAGACAGAGTCTGCGGGCATACTGCAGGAGGTGGACGGAGGCTGCGGGCATACTGCAGGAGGTGGACGGAGGCTGTGGGCATACTGCAGGAGGTGGACAGAGTCTGCGGGCATACTGCAGGAGGTGGACGGAGGCTGCGGGCATACTGCTGGAGGTAGACAGAGGCTGCGGGCATACTACAGGAGGTGGAGAGAGGCTGCGGGCATACTGCAGGAGGTGGAGGGAGGCTGCGGTCATACTAGAGGAGGTGGGCGGAAGCTGCGGGCATACTACAGGAGGTGGACGGAGGCTGCGGGCATGACACAGGAGGTGGACGGAGGCTGCGGGCATACTGCAGGACATGGACAGAGTCTGCGGGCATACTACAGGAGGTGGGCGGAGGCTGCGGGCATACTGCAGGACGTGGATGGAGTCTGCGGGCATACTGCAGGTGGATGGAGTCTGCGGGCATACTGCAGGAGGTGGACGGAGGCTGCGGGCATGCTGCTGGAGGTAGACGGAGGCTGTGGGCATACTACAGGAGGTGGAGAGAGGCTGCGGGCATACTACAGGAGGTGGACGGAGGCTGTGGGCATACTACAGGAGGTGGACATAGTCTGCAGGCATACTGCAGGAGGTGGATGGAGGCTGCGGGCATACTACAGGACGTGGACAGAGTCTGCGGGCATACTACAGGAGGTGGACGGAGGCTGCGGGCATACTACAGGACGTGGACAGAGTCTGCGGGCATACTGCAGGAGGTGGATGGAGGCTGCAGGCATACTGCTGGAGGTAGACAGAGGCTGCGGGCATACTACAGGAGGTGGAGAGAGGCTGCGGGCATACTGCAGGAGGTGGAGGGAGGCTGTGGTCATACTAGAGGAGGTGGGCGGAAGCTGCGGGCATACTACAGGAGGAGGACGGAGGCTGCGGGCATACTGCTGGAGGTAGACAGAGGCTATGGGCATACTACAGGAGGTGGAGAGAGGCTGCGGGCATACTGCAGGAGGTGGAGGGAGGCTGCGGGCATACTAGAGGAGGTGGGCGGAGGCTGCGGGCATACTACAGGAGGTGGGCGGAGGCTGCGGGCATACTGCAGGAGGTGGACAGGGTCTGCAGGCATACTGCAGGAGGTGGACAGAGTGCGCAGGCATACTACAGGAGGTGGACGGAGGCTGCGGGCATGACACAGGAGGTGGACGGAGGCTGCGGGCATACTGCAGGACATGGACAGAGTCTGCGGGCATACTACAGGAGGTGGGCGGAGGCTGCGGGCATACTGCAGGACGTGGATGGAGTCTGCGGGCATACTGCAGGTGGATGGAGTCTGCGGGCATACTGCAGGAGGTGGACGGAGGCTGCGGGCATGCTGCTGGAGGTAGACGGAGGCTGCGGGCATACTACAGGAGGTGGAGAGAGGCTGCGGGCATACTACAGGAGGTGGACGGAGGCTGCGGGCATACTACAGGAGGTGGACAGGGTCTGCGGGCATACTACAGGAGGTGGACGGAGGCTGCGGGCATACTACAGGAGGTGGACAGAGTCTGCAGGCATAATGCAGGAGGTGCATGGAGGCTGCGGGCATACTACAGGACGTGGACAGAGTCTGCGGGCATACTGCAGGAGGTGGATGGAGGCTGCAGGCATACTGCTGGAGGTAGACGGAGGCTGCGGGCATACTACAGGAGGTGGAGAGAGGCTGCGGGCATACTGCAGGAGGTGGATGGAGTCTGCGGGCATACTGCAGGAGGTGGATGGAGGCTGCGGGCATACTGCTGGATGTGGACGGAGGCTACGGGCATACTGCAGGACATGGACAGAGTCTGCGGGCATACTACAGGAGGTGGACGGAGGCTGCTGGCATTACACAGGAGGTGGATGGAGGCTGCGGGCATACTGCAGGAGGTGGAGGGAGGCTGCGGGCATACTACAGGAGGTGGGCGGAGGCTGTGGGCATACTACAGGAGGTGGGTGGAGGCTGCGGGCATACTGCAGGAGGTTGACAGGGTCTGCAGGCATACTGCAGGAGGTGGACAGAGTCCGCAGGCATACTACAGGAGGTGGACGGAGGCTGCAGGCATGACACAGGAGGTTAATGGAGGCTGCGGGCATACTGCTGGAGGTAGACAGAGGTTGCGGGCATACTACAGGAGGTGGAGAGAGGCTGCGGGCATACTGCAGAAGGTAGACAGAGTGCGGGCATACTGCAGGAGGTGGACGGAGGCTGCGGACATACTGCAGGAGGTGGACGGAGGCTGCGGGCATACTGCAGTAGGTGGACAGAGTCTGCGGGCATACTGCAGGAGGTGGACGGAGGCTGCGGGCATACTGCTGGAGGTAGACAGAGGCTGCGGGCATACTACAGGAGGTGGACGGAGGCTGCGGGCATGCTGCAGGAAGTGGAGGGAGGCTGCGGGCATACTGCAGGAGGTGGACAGGGTCCGCAGGCAAATACAGGAGGTGGACGGAGGCTGCGGGCATGACACAGGAGGTGGACGGAGGCTGCGGGCATACTGCAGGACATGGACAGAGTCTGCGGGCATACTACAGGAGGTGGGCGGAGGCTGCGGGCATACTGCAGGACTTGGATGGAGTCTGCGGGCATACTGCAGGAGGTGGACGGAGGCTGCGGGCATACTACAGGAGGTGGACAGAGTCTGCAGGCATACTGCAGGAGGTGCATGGAGGCTGCGGGCATACTACAGGACGTGGACAGAGTCTGTGGGCATACTGCAGGAGGTGGATGGAGGCTGCAGGCATACTGCTGGAGGTAGACGGAGGCTGCGGGCATGACACAGGAGGTTAATGGAGGCTGCGGGCATACTGTTGGAGGTAGACAGAGGCTGCGGGCATACTACAGGAGGTGGAGAGAGGCTGCGGGCATACTGCAGAAGGTAGACAGAGTGCGGGCATACTGCAGGAGGTGGACGGAGGCTGCGGGCATACTGCAGGAGGTGGACGGAGGCTGCGGGCATACTGCAGGAGGTGGACAGAGTCTGCGGGCATACTGCAGGAGGTGGACGGAGGCTGCGGGCATACTACAGGAGGTGGCTGGAGGCTGCGGGCATACTGCAGGAAGTGGAGGGAGGCTGCGGGCATACTGCAGGAGGTGGACAGAGTCTGCAGGCAAATACAGGAGGTGGACGGAGGCTGCGGGCATGACACAGGAGGTGGACGGAGGCTGCGGGCATACTGCAGGACATGGACAGATTCTGCGGGCATACTACAGGAGGTGGGCGGAGGCTGCGGGCATACTGCAGGACTTGGATGGAGTCTGCGGGCATACTGCAGGAGGTGGACGGAGGCTGCGGGCATACTGCAGGAGGTGGACGGAGGCTGCGGGCATACTGCAGGAGGTGGACAGAGTCTGCGGGCATATTGCAGGAGGTGGACGGAGGCTGCGGGCATACTGCAGGAGGTGGACGGAGGCTGCGGGCATACTGCAGGAGGTGAACAGAGTCTGCGGGCATACTGCAGGAGGTGGACGGAGGCTGCGGGCATACTGCTGGAGGTAGACAGAGGCTGCGGGCATACTACAGGAGGTGGAGAGAGGCTGCGGGCATACTGCAGGAGGTGGAGGGAGGCTGCGGGCATACTAGAGGAGGTGGGCGGAAGCTGCAGGCATGCTACAGGAGGTGGACGGAGGCTGCGGGCATACTGCTGGAGGTAGACAGAGGCTGCGGGCATACTACAGGAGGTGGAGAGAGGCTGCGGGCATACTGCAGGAGGTGGAGGGAGGCTGCGGGCATACTAGAGGAGGTGGGCGGAGGCTGCGGGCATACTACAGGAGGTGGGCGGAGGCTGCGGGCATACTGCAGGAGGTGGACAGGGTCTGCAGGCATACTGCAGGAGGTGGACAGAGTGCGCAGGCATACTACAGGAGGTGAACGGAGGCTGCGGGCATGACACAGGAGGTGGACAGAGGCTGTGGGCATACTGCAGGACATGGACAGAGTCTGCGGGCATACTACAGGAGGTGGACGGAGGCTGCGGGCATACTGCAGGACGTGGATGGAGTCTGCGGGCATACTGCAGGTGGATGGAGTCTGCGGGCATACTGCGGGAGGTGGACGGAGGCTGCGGGCATGCTGCTGGAGGTAGACGGAGGCTGCGGGCATACTACAGGAGGTGGAGAGAGGCTGCGGGCATACTACAGGAGGTGGACGGAGGCTGCGGGCATACTACAGGAAGTGGACATAGTCTGCAGGCATACTGCAGGAGGTGGATGGAGGCTGCGGGCATACTACAGGACGTGGACAGAGTCTGCGGGCATACTACAGGAGGTGGACGGAGGCTGGGAACTCCCAGTGTAACTGGCCAATCAGAAGTCTGTCTTTGTATAACTTTCATCTAGGTGACATGTCTGGATCCCTCACATAGAAGATTTATACCAGAATCCTGCAGAATATTATATCATTTATAGGATAATTCTCACTTCAGGTACTGCAGAGTACAGCCAGGATGTCTGAGCCCTTCACATAGAAGTTTTATTCCAGAGTCTTCCAGATTTTTCTCTGATAAATGCAGTCTGGTGAGGGATCGATTATTGATAAGAATGGATCGGAGATCATCCCAGCCGGAGGAAGTCACATCACATTCCCTTAACCTGCAGAGACAAATCCAGACACATGATATTATATTATAAGATGAATATGAGGAATTATTCCCATTTAGTGAAAAGTAACATAACATCACTAGAGTGGAATATCAGGATATACAGACAGTTATACAGAGGAAAGATCTTGTTATTAGGGAAGCTGATAAAGTTGAAGCTGTTGTAGTACTTATGTCTACACAGTATAAAGAGGGGGCGCTGTGACAGCTCAGTCACCCCCTTATGTACCTAGTTATTAAGCAGGACCTCACACAGTGTCTCATACAGGGGCTTCTGAAATTGATAGATAAAGGAAAGGATCTGGGGGGTTTATGAAATAAAACAGCAGAATTTCTGATGGTGGATACCCCAGTGACCCCAATATTTCATCACCTTCCTGAAGTCCACCAATCAGCAGTTCCCATTGAAGATCACCGGATTGTGACAAAAATAGAATCCCATATAGAGAATGTAGGGGGGAGGGGTGGATATACATTTCCAACCTTTAGTGCAGAGACTTCTGGGATATATTAGAGATACAAGTACTATATTGGTGGATATTCCACATTTACAATGGGATTCTACATTCACATGGGGGACACTTCACATTAAAGCACTTTATTCCTCCATTCCCCATTCTTTAGTGTCTCCAGCAATCAGATATCATCTCCATAGATATAGATCATATACTAGGATTTTACAGGAATTATTACAGAGGATGTAAAGGATGAAGGTTTTTTACCTTAACCACTTCAGCCCCGGAAGGATTTACCCCCCTTAATGACCAGAGCACTTTTTACAATTTGGCACTGCGCTGCTTTATCTGGTAATTGCTCCGTCATGCAATGCTGTACACAAACTAAATGTGTGTCCTTTTTTTCCCACAAATAGAGATTTCTTTTGGTGGTATTTTATCACCTCTGGGATTTTTATTTTTTGCAATATAAATGAAAAAAGACCGAAAATCTTGAAAATAAAATATTTCTACTTTTTGTAAAAAGAAAAATCCAATAAACTCAATTTTAGTCATATATTTAAGCCAAAATGTATTTAGCCACATGTCTTGTGTAAAAAAATATAATAAGTGTATATTTATTGGTTTATGCAAAAGTTATAATGTCTACAAACTATGATACATTTACTGGAATTTACACAGCTTTTACTTTAAATCAATTTCTTGAGGTGCTAAAATTGCAGGGCAGTACAAACCCCCCAAATCACCCCATTTTGGAAAGTAGACACTCCAAGATATTTGCTGAGAGGTATGGTGAGTATTTTGCAGATTTACTAGAATACATTCATCATGAGGATTATAGGGGGAGTTTTATCTACAAAGTAACATTTCTCCTGAAGCTCCGCTTTAAATATACCAATGTCTTAAAAGTCTGCCTTAGGAGTATTTATTTTTTTTTAACAAGTTTTGGGATGTGGCACCACTAAGAGGAAATCCTCACCGACTCCATTTCTACAATTACTGTATAAAGTTCTTAGTTTTCTGCAGGGCTTTTTTTTCTGCCGGAACTCGGTGGAGGGAAGTTCTGGTGTCTTCCTGAGAAAGTTCCCCCGGCAGATAAGGACCCCCCTGTACTGCGCAGCGCTTGCACAGTACAAACGACTAAGGAGCCACCGAAAATAGCCAAAGCTGAAAAACTTCAGTCAGCTGTACACGGCGCCTGCGCTCTGAGTCCAGGTTCAAGCCCTACCATCCAAGTGGACCTAGAGGTAGAATAAAAAAGTGGCGAGCGAAGCGAGGTCGTGCCCGAAGCGTGGTGAGGGGCCCTCTTACAGGCGCCGTGTACAGCTGATTTAGGACTATTCGGCTTCGGCTATTTCCACCGGCTCGTACTGCGCAAGCACTGAACCTGTGCAGTACAGTGGGGTCTTTATCTGCTGAGGGGAACTTTCTCGGCAGAACACATGCACCTCTGACAGGCAGCCCTCTCTGCTCTGATCTCACACTAGCGCTCACACAGAGCTGCTGCCTTTGGAGATTTTTAGGTCTCAGCACAGTAACATACAGCTACCTGTGTTAATTCAAGCAGCAGCTTCTGTCCCCGCCTCTTCTCACACTGTAGAATGGAGCATAGAAGTCCTGAAACTCCATCCCAGCTACAATCCCGCACATAAAACATGGACTGGAGCACTGGAAGAGCATTGGAAAAGGTGAGATGAAAAACGGAGGGGAGGGGGAGAGAGAGCCTTCCAGAGACTGAATTCACAGTGAGAGAATAACTGTGAAAGAAGGAAAGGGGGGGGGGGGTGATTGTCCAGTGAGGAGGGAGGGGGGTGGGGTGGAAATTTGTCCAGAGAGGAGAACTGGGAATGGAGCTTTGTACAGAGGTAAGAGCTGCAGAGGGCAGAGCTTTGAAGGGTGAGGGAGGTTGTGTAAAGGTGAGAGCTGTAGGGGAAGCTGGGGGTGCAGAGGTGGGTGGCAAAGGTGAGATCTGTGGATTGGGGTGAGCTTTAGATTGGGTGCAGAAGGGGAGCAGAGATAATATAGATGGAGGTGCAGAAGTGAGATGTGGACTGGGGGTGTAGGCTGTAGTTAGAGGGGTACAGATGTGTGATGGAGGGAGGTGAATTGCGGATAGGGGTGCAGAGTGGGGCTGTGGACAGGGAATAAAGAGGGGAGCTGTGGATGAGGGTTGCAGAGGTGAGTTGTGGAGTGGAGGTGTAAGCTGTAGTTAGAGGGGTGCAGATGTGTGATGGGGGGAGGTGAGTTGCGGATAGGGGTGCAGAGTGGAGCTGTGGACAGGGAAAGAAGAGGTGAGCTGTGGACAGGGAAAGAAGAGGTGAGCTGTGGATGAGGGTTGCAGAGGTGAGTTGTGGACTGGGGGTGTAAGCTGTAGTTAGAGGGATGCAGACATGTGATGGGGGAGGTGAGTTGTGGATAGGGGTGCAGAGTGGAGCTGTGGACAGGGAAAGAAGAGGTGAGCTGTGGATGAGGGTTGCAGAGGTGAGTTGTGGACTGGGGGTGTAAGCTGTAGTTAGAGGGGTGCAGACATGTGATGGGGGAGGTGAGTTGTGGATAGGGGTGCAGAGTGGAGCTCTGGACAGGGAATTAAGAAAGGAGCTGTGGATGAGGGTTGCAGAGGTGAGTTGTGGACTGGGGGTGTAAGCTGTAGTTAGAGGGGTGCAGATGTGAGACCTGTTAAGGGGGGAGGTGAGTTGTGGACTGGGGGTGTAAGCTGTAGTTAGAGGGGTGCAGATGTGTGATGGGGGGAGGTGAGTTGCGGATAGGGGTGCAGAGTGGAGCTGTGGACAGGGAAAGAAGAGGTGAGCTGTGGACAGGGAAAGAAGAGGTGAGCTGTGAATGAGGGTTGCAGAGGTGAGTTGTGGACTGGGGGTGTAAGCTGTAGTTAGAGGGATGCAGACATGTGATGGGGGAGGTGAGTTGTGGATAGGGGTGCAGAGTGGAGCTGTGGACAGGGAAAGAAGAGGTGAGCTGTGGATGAGGGTTGCAGAGGTGAGTTGTGGACTGGGGGTGTAAGCTGTAGTTAGAGGGGTGCAGACATGTGATGGGGGAGGTGAGCTGTGGATAGGGGTGCAGAGTGGAGCTCTGGACAGGGAATTAAGAAAGGAGCTGTGGATGAGGGTTGCAGAGGTGAGTTGTGGACTGGGGGTGTAAGCTGTAGTTAGAGGGGTGCAGACGTGTGATGGGGGAGGTGAGTTGCGGATAAGGGTGCAGAGTGGAGCTGTGGATAGGGAAAGAAGAGGTGAGCTGTGGATGAGGGTTGCAGAGGTGAGTTGTGGACTGGGGGTGTAAGCTGTAGTTAGAGGGGTGCAGACCTGTGATGGGGGGGTGAGTTGTGGATAGAGGTGCAGAGTGGAGCTGTGGACAGGGAAAGAAGAGGTGATCTGTGGATGAGGGTTGCAGAGGTGAGTTATGGACTGGGGGGTGTAAGCTGTAGTTAGAGGGGTGCAGATGTGAGACGTGTGATGGGGGAGGTGAGTTGTGGATAGGGGTGCAGAGTGGAGCTGAAAACAGGGAAAGAAGAGGGGAGCTGTGGATGAGGGTTGCAGAGGTGAGTTGTGGACTAGGGGTGTAAGCTGTAGTTAGAGGGGTGCAGACGTGTGATGGGGGGAGGTGAGTTGTGGATAGGGGTGCAGAGTGGAGCTGTGGACAGGGAAAGAAGAGGTGAGCTGTGGATGAGGGTTGCAGAGGTGAGTTGTGGACTGGGGGTGTAAGCTGTAGTTAGAGGGGTGCAGATGTGAGACATGTGATGGGGGTTGAGTTGTGGATAGGGGTGCAGAGTGGAGCTGTGGACAGGGAAAGAAGAGGTGAGCTGTGGATGAGGTTTGCAGAAGTTAGGTGTGGACTGGGGGTGTAAGCTGTAGTTAGAGGGGTGCAGACGTGTGATGGGGGGAGGTGAGTTGTGAATAGGGGTTCAGAGTGGAGCTGTAGACAGGGAAAGAAGAGGTGAGCTGTAAATTAGGTTTGCAGAGGTGAGTTGTGGACTGGGGGTGTAAGCTGTACTTAGAGGTGTGCAGATGTGAGACGTGTGATGGGGAGGTGAGTTGTGGATAGGGGTGCAGAGTGGAGCTGTGGACAGGGGAAAGAAGAGGGGAGCTGTGGATGATGGTTGCAGAGGTGAGATGTGGACTAGGGGTGTAAGCTGTAGTTAGAGTGGTGCATACGTGTGATGGGGGGGTGAGATGTGGATAGGGGTGCAGAGTGGAGCTGTGGACAAAGAAAGAAGAGGGGAGCTGTGGATGAGGGTTGCAGAGGTGAATTGTGGACTGGGGGTGTAAGCTGTAGTTAGAGGGTTGCAGATGTGTGATGGGGGGCCAGTTTTGGATAGGGGTGCAGAGTGGAGCTGTGGATGAGGGTTGCAGAGGTGAGTTGTGGACTGGGGGTGTAAGCTGTAGTTAGAGGAGTGCTGACATGTGATGGGGGAGGTGAGTTGTGGATAGGGGTGCAGAGTGGAGCTGTGGATTGGGAAAGAAGAGGTGAGCTGTGGATAAGGGTTGCAGAGGTGAGTTGTGGACTGGGGGTGTAAGCTGTAGTTAGAGGGGTGCAGATGTGAGACGTGTGATGGGGGGTGAGTTGCGGATAGGGGTGCAGAGTGGAGCTGTGGACTGGGAAAGAAGAGGTGAGCTGTGGATAAGGGTTGCAGAAGTTAGGTGTGGACTGGGGGTATAAGCTGTAGTTAGAGGGGTGCAGACATGTGATGGGGGGAGGTGAATTTGGGATAGGGGTGCAGAGTGGAGCTGTGGACAGGGAAAGAAGAGGGGAGCTGTGGATGAGGGTTGCAGAGGTGAGTTGTGGACTGGGGTGTAAGCTGTAGTTAGAAGGGTGCAGACGTGTGATGGGGGGAGGTGAGTTGTGGATAGTTGTGCAGAGTGGAGCTGTGGACAGGGAAAGAAGAGGTGAGCTGTGGATGAGGGTTGCAGAGGTGAGTTGTGGACTGGGGGTGTAAGCTGTAGTTAGAGGGGTGCAGATGTGAGACATTGGCCGGGGTTCCCCTTAATATCCATATCAGACCTGAAGGGCCTGGTATGGAATTTAGGGGGACTCCTACGTCTTTTTTTTTTTGGTTCGGGGTTCCCCTTTGGGGAATTCCCATGCCGTTTTTATCAATGAACTTCTATGTGTATTGTCGGCAATGCAATAGCCGCGGTAGTTTTAAATGAGTTTTTTCCTTCAAAATGTCATTTTGCTGTCAGACTGTTCTAAACACAGGAAACATGCGCCCCTTTACAGGCATACTATAGACACCCCCCAGGTACGAAATTTAAAGGGATATTATACTTTTATTGTTTGACTTTTAGCATTATTAAAATCAATGCTCCTGAAAAAACGGCCGTTTTAAAAAAAAAATTTTTGCATTGATCCATGTCCCCTGGGGCAGGACCCAGGTCCCCAAACACTTTTTATGACAATAACTTGCATATTAGCCTTTAAAATTAGCACTTTTGATTATTCATGTTCGTGTCCCATAGACTTTAACGGTGTTCGCGTGTTCGAACAAACTTTTTTCCTGTTCGCATGTTCTGGTGCGAACCGAACAGGGGGGTGTTCGGCTCATCCCTAGTTGTGGATAGGGGTGCAGAGTGGAGCTGTGGACAGGGTAAGAAGAGGTGAGCTGTGGATGAGGGTTGCAGAGGTGAGTTGTGGACTGGGGGTGTAAGCTGTAGTTAGAGGGGTGCAGATGTGAGACGTGTGATGGGGAGGTGAGTTGCGGATAGGGGTGCAGGGTGGAGCTGTAGACAGGGAAAGAAGAGGTGAGCTGTGGATGAGGGTTGCAGAGGTGGGTTGTGGACTGGGGGTGTAAGCTGTAGTTAGAGGGGTGCAGACGTGTGATGGGGGGTGAGTTGCGGATAGGGGTGCAGAGTGGAGCTGTGGACAGGGAAAGAAGAGGGGAGCTGTGGATGAGGGTTGCAGAGATGAGTTGTGGACTGGGGGTGTAAGCTGTAGATAGAGGGGTGCAGATATGTGATGGGGGAGGTTAGTTGCAGATGGGGGTGCAGAGTGGAGCTGTGGACAGGGAAAGAATAGGTGAGCTGTGAATGAGGGTTGCAGAGGTAAGTTGTGGACTGGGGGTGTAAGCTGTAGTTAGAGGGTTGCAGATGTGTGATGGGGTGAGTTTTGGATAGGGGTGCAGAGTGGAGTTGTGGACAGGGAAAGAAGAGGTGAGCTGTGGATGAGGGTTGCAGAGGTGAGTTGTGGACTGGGGGTGTAAGCTGTAGTTAGAGGGGTGCAGACATGTGATGGGGGGAGGTGAATTGCGGATAGGGGAGCAGAGTGGACCTGTGGACAGGGAAAGAAGAGGGGAGCTGTGGATGAGGGTTGCAGAGGTGAGTTGTGGACTGGGGTGTAAGCTGTAGTTAGAAGGGTGCAGACGTGTGATGGGGGGAGGTGAGTTGTGGATAGTTGTGCAGAGTGGAGCTGTGGACAGGGAAAGAAGAGGTGAGCTGTGGATGAGGGTTGCAGAGGTGAGTTGTGGACTGGGGGTGTAAGCTGTAGTTAGAGGGGTGCAGATGTGAGACATGTGATGGTGGGTGAGTTGTGGATAGGGGTGCAGAGTGGAGCTGTAGACAGGGAAAGAAGAGGTGAGCTGTGGATGAGGTTTGCAGAGGTGAGTTGTGGACTGGGGGTGTAAGCTGTAGTTAGAGGGGTGCAGATGTGAGACATGTGATGGTGGGTGAGTTGTGGATAGGGGTGCAGAGTGGAGCTGTAGACAGGGAAAGAAGAGGTGAGCTGTGGATGAGGTTTGCAGAAGTTAGGTGTGGACTGGGGGTGAAAGCTGTAGTTAGAGGGATGCAGACATGTGATGGGGGAGGTGAGTTGCGGATAGGGGTGCAGAGTGGAGCTGTGGACAGGGAAAGAAGAGGTGAGATGTGGATGAGGGTTGCAGAGGTGAGTTGTGGACTGGGGGTGTAAGCTGTAGTTAGAGGGGTGCAGATGTGAGACATGTGATGGGGAGGTGAGTTGCGGATAGGGGTGCAGGGTGGAGCTGTAGACAGGGAAAGAAGAGGTGAGCTGTGGATGAGGGTTGCAGAGGTGGGTTGTGGACTGGGGGTGTAAGCTGTAGTTAGAGGGGTGCAGACGTGTGATGGGGGGTGAGTTGCGGATAGGGGTGCAGAGTGGAGCTGTGGACAGGGAAAGAAGAGGGGAGCTGTGGATGAGGGTTGCAGAGATGAGTGGTGGACTGGGGGTGTAAGCTGTAGATAGAGGGGTGCAGATATGTGATGGGGGAGGTTAGTTGCAGATGGGGGTGCAGATTGGAGCTGTGGACAGGGAAAGAAGAGGTGAGCTGTGGATGAGGGTTGCAGAGGTGAGTTGTGGACTGGGGGTGTAAGCTGTAGTTAGAGGGGTGCAGATGTGAGACATGTGATGGGGGTTGAGTTGTGGATAGGGGTGCAGAGTGGAGCTGTGGACAGGGAAAGAAGAGGTGATCTGTGGATGAGGGTTGCAGAGGTGAGTTATGGACTGGGGGTGTAAGCTGTAGTTAGAGGGGTGCAGATGTGAGACGTGTGATGGGGAGGTGAGTTGCGGATAGGGGTGCAGAGTGGAGCTGAACACAGGGAAAGAAGAGGGGAGCTGTGGATGAGGGTTGCAGAGGTGAGTTGTGGACTAGGGGTGTAAGCTGTAGTTAGAGGGGTGCAGACGTGTGATGGGGGGAGGTGAGTTGTGGATAGGGGTGCAGAGTGGAGCTGTGGACAGGGAAAGAAGAGGTGAGCTGTGGATGAGGGTTGCAGAGGTGAGTTGTGGACTGGGGGTGTAAGCTGTAGTTAGAGGGGTGCAGATGTGAGACATGTGATGGGGGTTGAGTTGTGGATAGGGGTGCAGAGTGGAGCTGTGGACAGGGAAAGAAGAGGTGAGCTGTGGATGAGGTTTGCAGAAGTTAGGTGTGGACTGGGGGTGTAAGCTGTAGATAGAGGGGTGCAGACGTGTGATGGGGGAGGTGAGTTGTGGATAGGGGCGCAGAGTGGAGCTGTGGACAGGGGAAAGAAGAGGTGAGCTGTGGATGGGGGTTGCAGAGGTGAGTTGTGGACTGGGGGTGTAAGCTGTAGTTAGAGGGGTGCAGATGTGAGACGTGTGATGGGGGTGAGTTGTGAATAGGGGTTCAGAGTGGAGATGTAGACAGGGAAAGAAGAGGTGAGCTGTAGATGAGGTTTGCAGAGGTGAGTTGTGGACTGGGGTGTAAGCTGTAGTTAGAGGTGTGCAGATGTGAGACGTGTGATGGGGGGAGGTGAATTGTGGATAGGGGTGCAGAGTGGAGCTGTGGACAGGGGAAAGAAGAGGGGAGCTGTGGATGATGGTTGCAGAGGTGAGATGTGGACTAGGGGTGTAAGCTGTAGTTAGAGGGGTGCATACGTGTGATGGGGGGGTGAGATGTGGATAGGGGTGCAGAGTGGAGCTGTGGACAAAGAAAGAAGAGGGGAGCTGTGGATGAGGGTTGCAGAGGTGAATTGTGGACTGGGGGTGTAAGCTGTAGTTAGAGGGTTGCAGATCTGTGATGGGGGGCGAGTTTTGGATAGGGGTGCAGAGTGGAGCTGTGGACAGGGAAAGAAGAGGGGAGCTGTGGATGAGGGTTGCAGAGGTGAGTTGTGGACTGGGGGTGTAAGCTGTAGTTAGAGGAGTGCTGACATGTGATGGGGGAGGTGAGTTGTGGATAGGGGTGCACAGTGGAGCTGTGGACAGGGAAAGAAGAGGTGAGCTGTGGATGAGGGTTGCAGAGGTGAGTTGTGGACTGGGGGTGTAAGCTGTAGTTAGAGGGGTGCAGATGTTTGATGGGGGAGGTGAGTTGCGGATAGGGGTGCAGAGTGGAGCTGTGGATTGGGAAAGAAGAGGTGAGCTGTGGATAAGGGTTGCAGAAGTTAGGTGTGGACTGGGGGTATAAGCTGTAGTTAGAGGGGTGCAGACGTGTGATGGGGGAAAGGTGGGTTGTGGATAGGGGTGCAGAGTGGAGCTGTGGACAGGGAAAGAAGAGGTGAGCTGTGGATGAGGGTTGCAGAGGTGAGTTGTGGACTGGGGGTGTAAGCTGTAGTTAGAGGGGTGCAGATGTGAGACGTGTGATGGGGGAGGTGAGTTGCGGATAGGGGTGCAGGGTGGAGCTGTAGACAGAGAAAGAAGAGGTGAGCTGTGGATGAGGGTTGCAGAGATGAGTGGTGGACTGGGGGTGTAAGCTGTAGATAGAGGGGTGCAGATATGTGATGGGGGAGGTTAGTTGCAGATGGGGGTGCAGATTGGAGCTGTGGACAGGGAAAGAAGAGGTGAGCTGTGGATGAGGGTTGCAGAGGTGAGTTGTGGACTGGGGGTGTAAGCTGTAGTTAGAGGGGTGCAGAACTGTGATGGGGGGGTGAGTTGTGGATAGGGGTGCAGAGTGGAGCTGTGGACAGGGAAAGAAGAGGTGATCTGTGGATGAGGGTTGCAGAGGTGAGTTATGGACTGGGGGTGTAAGCTGTAGTTAGAGGGGTGCAGATGTGAGACGTGTGATGGGGGAGGTGAGTTGCGGATAGGGGTGCAGAGTGGAGCTGAACACAGGGAAAGAAGAGGGGAGCTGTGGATGAGGGTTGCAGAGGTGAGTTGTGGACTAGGGGTGTAAGCTGTAGTTAGAGGGGTGCAGACGTGTGATGGGGGGAGGTGAGTTGTGGATAGGGGTGCAGAGTGGAGCTGTGGACAGGGAAAGAAGAGGTGAGCTGTGGATGAGGGTTGCAGAGGTGAGTTGTGGACTGGGGGTGTAAGCTGTAGTTAGAGGGGTGCAGATGTGAGACATGTGATGGGGGTTGAGTTGTGGATAGGGGTGCAGAGTTGAGCTGTGGACAGGGAAAGAAGAGGTGAGCTGTGGATGAGGTTTGCAGAAGTTAGGTGTGGACTGGGGGTGTAAGCTGTAGTTAGAGGGGTGCAGACGTGTGATGGGGGAGGTGAGTTGTGGATAGGGGTGCAGAGTGGAGTTGTGGACAGGGGAAAGAAGAGGTGAGCTGTGGATGGGGGTTGCAGAGGTGAGTTGTGGACTGGGGGTGTAAGCTGTAGTTAGAGGGGTGCAGATGTGAGACGTGTGATGGGGGTGAGTTGTGAATAGGGGTTCAGAGTGGAGATGTAGACAGGGAAAGAAGAGGTGAGCTGTAGATGAGGTTTGCAGAGGTGAGTTGTGGACTGGGGGTGTAAGCTGTAGTTAGTGGTGTGCAGATGTGAGACGTGTGAGAGGGGAAGTTAGTTGTGGATAGGGGTGCAGAGTGGAGCTGTGGACAGGGGAAAGAAGAGGGGAGCTGTGGATGATGGTTGCAGAGGTGAGATGTGGACTAGGGGTGTAAGCTGTAGTTAGAGGGGTGCATACGTGTGATAGGGGGGTGAGATGTGGATAGGGGTGCAGAGTGGAGCTGTGGACAAAGAAAGAAGAGGGGAGCTGTGGAGGAGGGTTGCAGAGGTGAATTGTGGACTGGGGGTGTAAGCTGTAGTTAGAGGGTTGCAGATCTGTGATGGGGGGCGAGTTTTGGATAGGGGTGCAGAGTGGAGCTGTGGACAGGGAAAGAAGAGGGGAGCTGTGGATGAGGGTTGCAGAGGGGAGTTGTGGACTGGGGGTGTAAGCTGTAGTTAGAGGAGTGCTGACATGTGATGGGGGAGGTGAGTTGTGGATAGGGGTGCAGAGTGGAGCTGTGGACAGGGAAAGAAGAGGTGAGCTGTGGATGAGGGTTGCAGAGGTGAGTTGTGGACTGGGGGTGTAAGCTGTATTTAGAGGGGTGCAGACATGTGATGGGGGAGGTGAATTGCGGATAGGAGTGCAGAGTGGAGCTGTGGACAGGGAAAGAAGAGGGGAGCTGTGGATGAGGGTTGCAGAGGTGAGTTGTGGACTGGGGGTGTAAGCTGTAGATAGAGGGCTGCAGATATGTGATGGGGGAGGTTAGTTGCAGATGGGGGTGCAGAGTGGAGCTGTGGACAGGGAAAGAATAGGTGAGCTGTGAATGAGGGTTGCAGAGGTAAGTTGTGGACTGGGGGTGTAAGCTGTAGTTAGAGGGTTGCAGATGTGTGATGGGGGTGAGTTTTGGATAGGGGTGCAGAGTGGAGCTGTGGACAGGGAAAGAAGAGGGGAGCTGTGGATGAGGGTTGCAGAGGTGAGTTGTGGACTGGGGGTGTAAGCTGTAGTTAGAGGAGTGCTGACATGTAATGGGGGAGGTGAGTTGCGGATAGGGGTGCAGAGTGGAGCTGTGGACAGGGAAAGAAGAGGTGAGCTGTGGATGAGGGTTGCAGAGCTGAGTTGTGGACTGGGGGTGTAAGCTGTAGTTAGAGGGGTGCAGATGTGTGATGGGGAGGTGAGTTGCGGATAGGGGTGCAGAGTGGAGCTGTGGACTGGGAAAGAAGAGGTGAGCTGTGGATAAGGGTTGCAGAAGTTAGGTGTGGACTGGGGGTATAAGCTGTAGTTAGAGGGGTGCAGACATGTGATGGGGGAAAGGTGGGTTGTGGATAGGGGTGCAGAGTGGAGCTGTGGACAGAGAAAGAAGAGGTGAGCTGTGTATGAGGGTTGCAGAGGTGAGTTGTGGACTGGGGGTGTAAGCTATAGTTAGAGGGGTGCAGACATGTGATGGGGGGAGGTGAATTGCGGATAGGCGTGCAGAGTGGAGCTGTGGACAGGGAAAGAAGAGGGGAGCTGTGGATGAGGGTTGCAGAGGTGAGTTGTGGACTGGGGGTGTAAGCTGTAGTTAGAAGGGTGCAGACGTGTGATGGGGGAGGTGAGTTGTGGATAGGGGTGCAGAGTGGAGCTGTGGACAGGGAAAGAATAGGTGAGCTGTGAATGAGGGTTGCAGAGGTAAGTTGTGGACTGGGGGTGTAAGCTGTAGTTAGAGGGTTGCAGATGTGTGATGGGGTGAGTTTTGGATAGGGGTGCAGAGTGGAGTTGTGGACAGGGAAAGAAGAGGTGAGCTGTGGATGAGGGTTGCAGAGGTGAGTTGTGGACTGGGGGTGTAAGCTGTAGTTAGAGGGGTGCAGACATGTGATGGGGGGAGGTGAATTGCGGATAGGGGAGCAGAGTGGACCTGTGGACAGGGAAAGAAGAGGGGAGCTGTGGATGAGGGTTGCAGAGGTGAGTTGTGGACTGGGGTGTAAGCTGTAGTTAGAAGGGTGCAGACGTGTGATGGGGGGAGGTGAGTTGTGGATAGTTGTGCAGAGTGGAGCTGTGGACAGGGAAAGAAGAGGTGAGCTGTGGATGAGGGTTGCAGAGGTGAGTTGTGGACTGGGGGTGTAAGCTGTAGTTAGAGGGGTGCAGATGTGAGACATGTGATGGTGGGTGAGTTGTGGATAGGGGTGCAGAGTGGAGCTGTAGACAGGGAAAGAAGAGGTGAGCTGTGGATGAGGTTTGCAGAAGTTAGGTGTGGACTGGGGGTGAAAGCTGTAGTTAGAGGGATGCAATCATGTGATGGGGGGAGGTGAGTTGCGGATAGGGGTGCAGAGTGGAGCTGTGGACAGGGGAAAGAAGAGGTAAACTGTGGATGGGGGTTGCAGAGGTGAGTTGTGGACTGGGGTAGTAAGCTATAGTTAGAGGGGTGCAGATGTGAGACGTGTGATGGGGGGTGAGTTGTGGATAGGGGTTCACAGTGGAGCTGTAGACAGGGAAAGAAGAGGTGAGCTGTGGATGAGGTTTGCAGAGGTGAGTTGTGGACTGGGGGCGTAAGCTGTAGTTAGAGGGGTGCAGACATGTGATGGGGGAGGTGAGTTGCAGATAGGTGTGCAGAGTGGAGCTGTGGACAGGGAAAGAAGAGGGGAGCTGTGGATGAGGGTTGTAGAGGTGAGTTGTGGACTGGGGGTGTAAGCTGTAGTTAGAGGAGTGCAGACATGTGATGGGGGGAGGTGAGTTACAGATAGGGGTGCAGAGTGGAGCTGTGGACAGGGAAAGAAGAGGTGAGCTGTGGATGAGGGTTGCAGAGGTGAGTTGTGGTCTGAGGGTGTAAGCTGTAGTTAGAGGGGTGCAGACATGTGATGGGGGGAGGTGAATTGCGGATAGGGGTGCAGAGTGGAGCTGTGGACAGGGAAAGAAGAGGGGAGCTGTGGATGAGGGTTGCAGAGGTGAGTTGTGGACTGGGGGTGTAAGCTGTAGTTAGAAGGGTGCAGACGTGTGATGGGGGGTAGGTGAGATGTGGATAGTGGTGCAGAGTGGAGCAGTGGACAGGGAAAGAAGAGGGGAGCTGTGGAAGAGGGTTGCAGAGGTGAGTTGTGGACTGGGGGTGTAAGCTGTAGTTAGAGGGGTGCAGACGTGAGATGTGTGATGGGGGGAGGTGAGTTGTGGATAGGGGTGCAGAGTTGAGCTGTGGACAGGGGAAAGAAGAGGGGATCTGTGAATGAGGGTTGCAGAGGTGAGTTGTGGACTGGGCGTGTAAGCTGTAGTTAGAGGGGTGCAGACGTGTGATGGGGAGGTGATTTGCGGATAGGGGTGCAGAGTCGAGCTATGGACAGGGAAAGAAGAGGTGAGCTATGGATGAGGGTTGCAGAGTTTCGGTGTGGATGGGGGACACAGAGGTAAGCAAAGAGATAAGCAGAAGTGAGGATTTAATGGTTACTTTTGGGGGGATACTTGAGGGGGAAGAACAGGGAAATTTGCTGGGGAACAGTAAGACCCCTTTCACACTGGGGCGGTTCTGGCATTAGTGGTAAAATGCTAAAACTAGCGGCGCTTTACCGCTGTTATAGCACCGCTTTGGCACCACTAGCAGGGGCGCTTTTAACCCCCAAGAAGGGGTTAAAAAAGGGGTTAAAAGCGACCACTTAGTGCTGCTTTCAAAACGCTTTTAAGGCACTTTGAAAGCAGTGCCCATTCATTTCAATGGCAGGGGCAGTGGAGGAGGGGTGTATACAACCCTCCCCCACCGTCCCAAAGATGCTGCTTGCAGGACTTTTTTTTTCCTGTCCTGCAAGCGCACCGCCCCGGGGTGAGAGCAGTCGGGCTTTCACACTGGGCCTGCAGAAGAGGCCGTTTACAGATGCTATTTTTAGAGCAAAAACGCATGTAAAGTGCCTCAGTGTGAAAGGGGTCTAAAGCATACAGAGTTAGTGACCAAGAGTACATAATGTATAGCACAGTGTGCAGGGTCCAGTGGTGCAAATTTTGTAACACCTTGTACTAGGGTTGTCCCGATACCAATACTAGTATCTAGTACTAGGCACCGATACCGAGCATTTGCCCAAGTACTTGTACTCGGGCAAATGCTCCCGATGCTTCACCCGATACCTGGACAGTCAGCAGTAGGGATGAGCCGAACACCCCCCTGTTCGGTTTGCACCAGAACATGCGAACAGGAAAAAAATTTGTTCGAACACGCGAACACCGTTAAAGTCTATGGGACACGAACATGAATAATCAAAAGTGCTAATTTTAAAGGCTAATATGCAAGTTATTGTCAATAAAAGTGTTTGGGGACCTGGGTCCTGCCCCAGGGGACATGAATCAATGCAAAAAAAAGTTTTAAAAACGGCCATTTTTTCAGGAGCAGTGATTTTAATAATGCTTAAAGTCAAACAATAAAAGTGTAATATCCCTTTAAATTTCATACCTGGGGCGTGTCTATAGTATGCCTGTAAAGGGGTGCATGTTTCCCGTGTTTAGAACAGTCTGACAGCAAAATGACATTTTGAAGGAAAAAACACATTTAAAACTACCGCGGCTATTGCATTGCCGACAATACACATAGAAGTTCATTGATAAAAACGGCATGGGAATTCCCCACAGGGCAACCCCGAACCAAAATTTAAAAAAAAAAATGATGTGGGAGTCCCCCTAAATTCCATACAAGGCCCTTCAGGTCTGGTATGGATATTAAGGGGAACCCCAGCCAAAATTAAAAAAAAAAATTGACGTGGGGTTCCCCCTAAATTCCATACCAGACCCTTCAGGTCTGGTATGGATTTTAAGGGGAACCCCGCGCCAAAAAAAAAAAAAAAACGGCGTGGGGTCCCCCTAAAAATCCATACCAGACCCTTATCCGAGCACGCAACCTGGCAGGCCGCAGGAAAAGAGGGGGGGACGAGAGTGCGGCCCCCCCCCTCCTGAACCGTACCAGGCCACATGCCCTCAACATTGGGAGGGTGCTTTGGGGTAGCCCCCCAAAACACCTTGTCCCCATGTTGATGAAGACAAGGGCCTCATCCCCACAACCCTGGCCGGTGGTTGTGGGGGTCTGCGGGCGGGGGGCTTATCGGAATCTGGAAGCCCCCTTTAACAAGGGGATCCCCAGATCCCGCCCCCCCCCTGTGTGAAATGGTAAGGGGGTACTTACCCCTACCATTTCACTAAAAAAACTGTCAAAAATGTTAAAAATGACAAGAGACAGTTTTTGACAATTCCTTTATTTAAATGCTTCTTCTTTCTTCCTTCATCTTCTTCTTCTGGTTCTTCTGGCTCTTCTGGTTCTTCCTCCGGCGTTCTCGTCCAGCATCTCCTCCGCGGCGTCTTCTATCTTCTTCTCCTCGGGCCGCTCCGCACCCATGGCATGGGGGGGAGGCTCCCGCTCTTCTCTTCATCTTCTTCTCTTCTTCATCTTCTTCTTCATCTTCTTCTTCTTCTTCATCTTCTTCCTTCTTCTCTTCTTCCTTCTTCTCTTCTTCATTTCTTCTCCGGGCCGCTCCGCAGCCATGCTGGCATGGTGGGAGGCTCCCGCTGTGTGACGGCGTCTCTTCGTCTGACGGTTCTTAAATAATGGGGGGCGGGGCCATCCGGTGACCCCGCCCCCCTCTGACGCACGGGACATGACGGGACTTCCCTGTGGCATTCCCCGTGACGTCACAGGGAAGTCCCGTCGAGTCACTGTGCGTCAGAGGGGGGCGGGGTCACCGGATGGCCCCGCCCCCCGTTATTTAAGAACCGTCAGACGAAGAGACGCCGTCACACAGCGGGAGCCTCCCACCATGCCAGCATAGCTGCGGAGAGGCCCGGAGAAGAAATGAAGAAGAGAAGAAGGAAGAAGAGAAGAAGAAGAAGAAGAAGATGAAGAAGAAGATGAAGAAGAGAAGAAGATGAAGAGAAGAGCGGGAGCCTCCCCCCCCATGCCATGGGTGCGGAGCGGCCCGAGGAGAAGGAGATAGAAGATGCCGCGGAGGAGATGCTGGACGAGAACGCCGGAGGAAGAACCAAAAGAGCCAGAAGAACCAGAAGAAGATGAAGGAGAAAGAAGAAGCATTTAAATAAAGGAATTGTCAAAAACTGTCTCTTGTCATTTTTAACATTTTTGACAGTTTTTTAGTGAAATGGTAGGGGTAAGTACCCCCTTACCATTTCACACAGGGGGGGGGCCGGGATCTGGGGGTCCCCTTGTTAAAGGGGGCTTCCAGATTCCGATAAGCCCCCCGCCCACAGACCCCCACAACCACCGGCCAGGGTTGTGGGGATGAGGCCCTTGTCTTCATCAACATGGGGACAAGGTGTTTTGGGGGGCTACCCCAAAGCACCCTCCCAATGTTGAGGGCATGTGGCCTGGTACGGTTCAGGAGGGGGGGGGCGCACTCTCGTCCCCCCCTCTTTTCCTGCGGCCTGCCAGGTTGCGTGCTCGGATAAGGGTCTGGTATGGATTTTTGGGGGGACCCCACGCCGTTTTTTTTTTTTTTTTTGGCGCGGGGTTCCCCTTAAAATCCATACCAGACCTGAAGGGTCTGGTATGGAATTTAGGGGGAACCCCACGTCAATTTTTTTTTAAATTTTGGCTGGGGTTCCCCTTAATATCCATACCAGACCTGAAGGGCCTTGTATGGAATTTAGGGGGACTCCCACATCATTTTTTTTTTTTTTATTTTGGTTCGGGGTTGCCCTGTGGGGAAATCCCATGCCGTTTTTATCAATGAACTTCTATGTGTATTGTCGGCAATGCAATAGCCGCGGGTAGTTTTAAATGAGTTTTTTCCTTCCAAATGTCATTTTGCTGTCAGACTGTTCTAAACACAGGAAACATGCGCCCCTTTACAGGCATACTATAGACACCCCCCAGGTACGAAATTTAAAGGGATATTACACTTTTATTGTTTGACTTTAAGCATTAATAAAATCACTGCTCCTGAAAAAACGTCCGTTTTTAAAACTTTTTTTTGCATTGATCCATGATCCCTGGGGCAGGACCCGGGTCCCCAAACACTTTTTATGACAATAACTTGCATATAAGCCTTTAAAATTAGCACTTTTGATTTCTCCCATAGACTTTTAAAGGGTGTTCCGCGGCATTCGAATTTGCCACGAACACCCCAAATTATTCGCTGTTCGGCGATCTTGCGAACAGCCAATGTTCGAGTAGAACATGAGTTCGACTCGAACTCGAAGCTCATCCCTAGTCAGCAGTGATCCGTGAGTGGGGGAGGTACAAACTTCTCCCCCTGCGGCTTTCAGCTGCTTTAGTGAAATATATACAGCGGTGATCGGTGCTTGTAACTCCCCCACACCCGATCACCGATGACTGTCCCCGCATCCTCCTCCAGTCCTCCTCCGTTCTGCTGTCCCTTTCTGTTCTGCTGTCCCCCTCCGTTCTGCTGTCCCTCTCCGTTCTGCTGTCCCCCTCAGTTCTGCTGTCCCCCTCCGTTCTGCTGTCCCTCTCCATTCCTCTGTCCCTCTCCGTTCTGCTGTCCCTCTGAGTTCTCCTGTCCCTCTCCGTTCTGCTGTCCCTCTCCGTTCCTCTGTCCCTCTCTGTTCTGCTGTCCCCCTCCGTTCTGCTGTCCCTCTCCATTCTGCTGTCCCCCTCCGTTCTGCTGTCCCCCTCCGTTCCTCTGTCCCTCTCCATTCCGCTCTCCCTCTCTGTTCTGCTGTCCCTCTCCATTCTGCTGTCCCCCTCCGTTCTGCTGTCCCCCTCCGTTCTGCTGTCCCTCTCCGTTCTGCTGTCCCTCTCCATTCTGCTGTCCCTCTCCATTCTGCTGTCCCGTTCTGTTGTCCCTCTCCGTTCTGCTGTCCCCCTCCATTCTGCTGTCCCCCTCCATTCTGCTGTCACCCTCCGTTCTGCTGTCTCTCTCTGTTCTGCTGCTCTGTTCCGCTGTCCCCCTCCGTTCTGCCGTCCCTCTCCGTTCTGCTGTCCCTCTCCGTTCTGCTGTCCCGTTCTGTTCTGCTGTCCCGCTCCGCGCTGCTGTCCCTCTCCTTTCTGCTGGCCCTCTCCGTTCCGCTGTCCCCCTCCATTCTGCTGTCCCTCTCTGTTCTCCTGTCCCCCTCCGTTCTGCTGTCCCACTCCATTGTGGTGTCCCCCTCCATTCTGCTTTCCCTCTCCATTCTGCTGTCCCCCTCTATTCTCCTGTCCCCCTCCGTATTGCTGTCCCCCTCCGTTCTGCTGTCCCCCTCCATTCTGGTGACCCTCTCCGTTCCTCTGTCCCTCTCCATTCCGCTATCCCTCTCCGTTCTGCTGTCCCTCTCCATTCCACTGTCCCTCTCCGTTCCGCTGTCCCTATCCGTTCCGCTGTCCCTCTCCGTTCCGCTGTCCCTCTCCGTTCTGCTGTCCCTCTCCGTTCTGCTGTCCCGTTCTGCTGTCCCTCTCCTTTCTGCTGTCCCATTCATCTGTCCCTGTCCGTGCTGCTGTCCCTCTCCGTGCTGCTGTCCCTCTCCGTGCTGCTGTCCCTCTCCGTGCTGCTGTCCCCCTCTGTGCTGCTGTCCCCCTCCGTTCTGCTGTCCCTCTCCGTTCCGCTGTCCCCCTCCATTCTGCTGTCCCCCTCTATTCTCCTGTCCCCCTCCGTATTGCTGTCCCCCTCCGTTCTGCTGTCCCCCTCCATTCTGGTGACCCTCTCCGTTCCTCTGTCCCTCTCCATTCCGCTATCCCTCTCCGTTCTGCTGTCCCTCTCCGTTCCGCTGTCCCTCTCCGTTCCGCTGTCCCTCTCCGTTCTGCTGTCTCTATCTGTTCTGCTGTCCCTCTCTGTTCTGCTGTCCCTCTTGGTTCCTCTGTCCCTCTCCGTTCTGCTGTCCCTCTCCGTTCTGCTGTCCCCCTCCGTTCTGCTGTCCCTCTCCGTTCCTCTGTCCCTCTCCGTTCCTCTGTCCCTCTCCGTTCTTCCGTCCCTCTCCGTTCTGCTGTCCCCCTCCGTGCTGTTGTCCATCTCCATTCTGCTGTCCATCTTGATTCCTCTGTCCCTCTCTGTTCCTCTGCCCCTCTCCGTTTTGCTGTCCCTCTCCATTCTGTCACCCCCCTCAGTTCTGTCGTTCCCCTCAGTTCTGCTGTCCCCCTCCGTTCCGCTGTCCCTCTCCGTTCTGCTGTCCCCCTCCGTTCTGCTGTCCCTCTCCATTATGCTGCCCCTTTCTGCTGTCCCCCTCCGTTCTGCTGTCCCTCTCCGTTCTACTGTCCCTCTCCGCGCTGCTGTCCCTCTCCGCTCTGCTGTCCCTCTCCGCTCTGCTGTCCCCCTCTGTTCTGCTGTTCCGCTCTGCGCTGCTGTCCCTTTCCTTTCTGCTGGCCCTCTCCGTTCCGCTGTCCCCCTCCGTTCCACTGTCCCCCTCCGTTCCGCTGTCCCCCTTCATTCCGCTGCCCTCTCAGTTCTGCTGTTCTCTCCGTTCCGCTGTCCCTCTCAGTTCTGCTGTCCCTCTCAGTTCTGCTGTCCCCCTGCGTTCTGCTGTCCCTCTCCGTGCTGCTGTCCCCCTCCGTTCTGCTGTCCCCCTCCGTTCTGCTGTCCCTCTCCATTCCTCTGTCCCTCTACTTTCTGCTGTCCCTCTCCATTCTGCTGTCCCCCGCCGTTCTGCTGTCCCATTCTGCTGTCCCTCTCCGTTCTGCTGTCCCTCTCCGTTCTCCTGTCCCTCTCCGTTCTGCTATCCCTCTCCGTTCCGCTGTCCCTCTCCATTCCGCTGCCCCCCTTCGTTCCGCTGTCCCTCTCAGTTCTGCTGTCCCCCTCCGTTTTGCTGTCTCTCTCTGTTCTGCTGCTCTGTTCTGCTGTCCCCCTCCGTTCTGCTGTCCCCCTCCGTTCCGCTGTCCCTCTCCGTTCCGCTGTCCCTCTCCGTTCTGCTGTCCCTCTCTGTTCCGCTGTCCCCCTTCGTTCCGCTGCCCTCTCAGTTCTGCTGTCCTCTCCGTTCCGCTGTCCCCCTCTGTTCCGCTGTCCCTCTCCGTTCTGCTGCCCCTTTCTGCTGTCCCTCTCCATTCCACTGTCCCTCTCTGTTCTGCTGTCCCCCTCCGTTCCGCTGTCCCTCTCCGTTCTGCTGTCCCCCTCCGTTCTGCTGTCCCCCTCCATTCTGGTGACCCTCTCCGTTCCTCTGTCCCTCTCCGTTCTGCTATCCCTCTCCGTTCTGCTGTCCCTCTCCGTTCCTCTATCCCTCTCTGTTACACTGTCCCTCTCTGTTCTGCTGTCCCTCTCTGTTCTGCTGTCCCCCTCCGTTCCGCAATCCCTCTCCGTTCTGTTGTCCCCCTCCATTCTGCTGTCCCTATCCTTTCTGCTGCCCCTTTCTGCTGTCCCTCTCTATTCTCCTGTCCCCCTCCGTTCTGCTGTCCCCCTCCATTCTGGTGACCCTCTCCGTTCCTCTGTCCCTCTCCGTTCTGCTATCCCTCTCCGTTCTGCTGTCCCTCTCCGTTCTGCTGTCCCTCTCCGTTCCTCTGTCCCTCTCCGTTCCGCTGTCCCCCTCCGTTTTGCTGTCTCTCTCTGTTCTGCTGCTCTGTTCTGCTGTCCCCCTCCGTTCTGCTGTCCCCCTCCATTCTGCTATCCCCCTCCATTCTGCTGTCCCTCTCCATTCTGCTGTCCCTCTCCGTTCTGCTGTCCCTCTCCGTTCTGCTGTCCCTCTCTGTTCTGCTGTCCCTCTCTGTTCTGCTGTCCCTCTCTTTTCTGAAGTCCCTCTCTGTTCTGCTGTCCCTCTCTGTTCTGCTGTCCCTCTCTGTTCTGCTGTCCCCCTCCGTTCTGCTGTCCCCCTCCGTTCTGCTGTCCCCCTCCGTTCTGCTGTCCCTCTCCGATCTGCTGTCCCATTCTGCTGTCCCTTTTCGTTCTGCTGTCCCCCTCCGTTCTGCTGTCCCTCTCCGTTCTGCTATCCCTCTCCGTTCTGCTGTCACTCTCCGTTCTGCTGTCACTCTCTGTTCTGCTGTCCCTCTCCGTTCTGCTGTCCCTCTCCGTTCTGCTGTCCCCCTCCGTTCTGCTATCCCCCTCCGTTCTGCTGTCCCTCTCCGTTCTGCTGTCCATCTACGTTCTACTGCCCCTTTCTGCTGTCCCCCTCCATTCTGCTGTCCCTCTCCTTTCTGCCGTCCCCCTCCTGTCTCCTGTCCCTCTCCGTGCTGCTGTCCCTCTTCGTTCCTCTGTCCCTCTCGATTACGCTGTCCCTCTCCGTGCCGCTGTCCTCCTCCCTTCTGCTGTCCCTCTCCATGCTGCTGTCCCCCTCCGAGCTGCTGTCCCTTCAATGCTGCTGTCCCTCTCCGTTCTGCTGTCCCTCTCCATTCTGCTGTCCCTCTCCGTTCTGCTGTCCCTCTCCGTTTTGCTGTCTTCTCTCCGTTCTGCTGTCTCCCTCCATTCTGCTGCCCCCCTCCGTTCTGCTACCCCTCTCCGTTCTGCTGTCCCTCTCCGTTCTGCTGTCCCTCCCCGTTCTGATGTCCCCCTCCATTGTGCTGTCCCTCTCCATTCTGCTGTCCCCCTCTGTTCTGCTGTCCCCCTCCTTTCTCCTGTCCCCTCCGTTCTGCTGTCCCCCTCCATTCTGGTGACCCTCTCCATTCCTCTGTCCCTGTCCGTTCTGCTGTCCCTCTCCGTTCCTCTGTCCCTCTCCATTCCGCTGTCCCTCTCCATTCTGCTGTCCCTCTCCGTTCTGCTATCCCTCTTCATTCTGCTGTCCCTCTCCGTTCTGTTGTCCCTCTCCGTTCTGCTGTCCCTCTCCGTTCTGCTGTCCCTCCCCGTTTTGCTGTCCCCCTCCATTGTGCTGTCCCTATCCGTTCTGCTGTCCCTCTCCGTTCTGCTGTCCCTCTCTGTTCTGCTGTCTTCTCTCCATTCTGCTGTCCCCCTCCGTTCTGCTGTCCCCCTCCATTCTCCTGCCCCGTTCTGCTGTTCCCCTCCGTTCTGCTACCCCCCTCCGTTCTGCTGTCCCTCTTCATTCTGCTGGCCCTCTCCGTTCCGCTGTCCCCCTCCGTTCCGCTGTCCCCCTCCGTTCCGCTGCCCTCTCAGTTCTGCTGTCCTCTCCGTTCCACTGTCCCCCTCTGTTCTGCTGTCCCCCTCCGTTCTGCTAATCCCCTCCATTCTGCTGTCCCTCTTCGTTCTGCTGTCCCTCTCCATTCTGCTGTCTCTCTCTGTTCTGCTGCCCCGTTCTGCTGTCCCCCTCCGTTCTGCTGTCCCTCTTCGTTCTGCTGTCCCTCTCCGTTCTGCTGTCCCTCTCCGTTCTGCTGTCCCTCCCCGTTCTGCTGTCCCCCTCCGTTCTGCTGTCCCCCTCCATTCTGGTGACCCTCTCCGTTCCTCTGTCCCTCTCCGTTCTGCAATCCCTCTCCGTTCTGCTGTCCCTCTCCGTTCTGCTGTCCCTCTCCGTTCCTCTGTCCCTCTCCGTTCCGCTGTCCCTCTCCGTTCTGCTTTCCCTCTCCAATCTGCTGTCCCTCTCCATTCTGCTGTCCCTCTCCGTTCTGCTGTCCCTCTCCGTTCTGCTGTCCCTCTCCGTTCTGCTGTCCCTCTCAGTTCTGCTGTCCCCCTCCGTTCTGCTGTCCCCCTCCGTTCTGCTGCCTCTCTCTGTTCTGCTGTCCCTCTCCGTTCTGCTGCCTTGTTCTGCTGTCCCTCTCTGTTCTGCTGCCTTGTTCTGCTGTCCCTCTCCGTTCTGCTATCCCCCTCCGTTCTGCTGTCCCTCTCTGTTCTGCAGTCCCTCTCCGTTCTACTGTCCCTCTCCGTTCCGCTGTCCCTCTCTGTTCCGCTGTCCCCCTCCGTTCTGCTGTCCCCCTCCATTGTGCTGTCCCTCTCCGTTCTGCTGTCCCCCTCCATTCTGCTGTCCCTCTCCGTTCTGCTATCCCTCTCCGTTCTGCTGTCACTCTCTGTTCTGCTGTCCCTCTCAGTTCTGCTGTCCCCCTCCGTTCTGCTGTCCCTCTCCGTTCTGCTGCCCCTTTCTGCTCTCCCCCTCCATTTTGCTGTCCCTCTCCTTTATGCTGGCCCTCTCCGTGCTGCTGTCCCTCTCCGTTTTGCCGTCCCCCTGCCTTCTTCTGTCCCTCTCCGTGCTGCTGTCCCTCTTCGTTCCTCTGTCCCTCTCCATTACGCTGTCTCTCTCTGTGCTGCTGTCCCCCTCCCTTCTGCTGTCCCTCTCCATGCTGCTGTCCCCCTCCCTTCTGCTGTCCCTCCCCGTGCTGCTGTCCCCCTCCATTGTGCTGTCCCTCTCCGTTCTGCTGTCCCTCTCCGTTCTGCTGTCCCCCTCCGTTCTGCTGTCCCCCTCCGTTCTGCTGTCCCCCTCCGTTCTGCTGTCCCCCTCTGTTCTCCTGTCCCCCTCCGTTCTGCTGTCCCCCTCCGTTCTGCTGTCCTGTTCTGCTGTCCCTCTCCGTTCTGCTGTCCCTCTCCATTCTGCTGTCCCTCTCCATTCTGCTGTCCCTCTCTGTTCTGCTGTCCCTCTCTGTTCTGCTGTCCCTCTCCGTTCTGCTGTCCCTCTCCGTTTTGCTGTCTTCTCTCCGTCCTGCTGTCTCCCTCCGTTCTGCTGTCCCTCTCAGTTCCGCTGTCCCCCTCCATTCTGCTGTCCCCCTCCGTTCTGCTGTCCCTCTCCGTTCTGCTGCCCCGTTCTGCTGTCCCCCTCCGTTCTGCTACCCCTCTCCGTTCTGCTGTCCCTCTCCGTTCTGCTGTCCCTCCCCGTTCTGCTGTTCCCCTCCATTGTGCTGTCCCTCTCCGTTCTGCTGTCCCCCTCCGTTCTGCTGTCCCCCTCCGTTCTGCTGTCCCCCTCCGTTCTGCTGTCCCCCTCTGTTCTCCTGTCCCCCTCCGTTCTGCTGTCCCCCTCCGTTCTGCTGTCCTGTTCTGCTGTCCCCCTCCGTTCTGCTGTACCTCTCCGTTCCTCTGTCCCTCTCCATTCCGCTGTCCCTCTCCATTCTGCTGTCCCCCTCCATTGTGCTGTCGCTCTCCGTTCTGCTGTCGCTCTCCGTTCTGCTGTCCCCCTCCGTTCTGCTGTCCCCCTCTGTTCTGCTGTCCCCCTCCGTTCTGCTGTCCCCCTCTGTTCTCCTGTCCCCCTCCATTCTGCTGTCCCCCTCCATTCTGGTGACCCTCTACGTTCCTCTGTCCCTCTCCGTTCCTCTGTCCCTCTCCGTTCTGCAATCCCTCTCCGTTCTGCTGTCCCTCTCCGTTCCGCTGTCCCTCTCTGTTCCGCTGTCCCTCTCTGTTCTGCTGTCCCTCTCCGTTCTGCTGTCCCTCTCCATTCTGCTGTCCCTCTCCATTCTGCTGTCCCTCTCCGTTCTGCTGTTCCATTCTGCTGTCCCCCTCCGTTCTGCTGTCCCTCTCCGTTCTGCTGTCCCATTCTGCTGTCCCTTTTCGTTCTGCTGTCCCTCTCCGTTCTGCTGTCCCATTCTGCTGTCCCTTTTCGTTCTGCTGTCACTCTCTGTTCTGCTGTCACTCTCCGTTCTGCTGTCCCCCTCCGTTCTGCTGCCCCTTTCTGCTGTCCCCCTCCGTTCTGCTGTCCCTCTCCTTTCTGCTGGCCCTCTCCGTTCCTCTGTCCCTCTCCGTGCTGCTGTCCCTCTCCTTTCTGCTGGCCCTCTCCGTTCCTCTGTCCCTCTCTGTTCTGCTGTCCCTCTCCGTTCCGCTGCCCCCCTTCGTTCTGCTGTCCCTCTCAGTTCTGCTGTCCCCCTCCGTTCTGCTACCCCCCTCCGTTCTGCTGTCCGTCTCCGTTCTACTGTCCCTCTCCGCGCTGCTGTCCCTCTCCTTTCTGCTGGCCCTCTCCGTTCCTCTGTCCCTCTCCGTGCTGCTGTCCCTCTCCTTTCTGCCGTCCCCCTCCCTTCTCCTGTCCCTCTCCGTGCTGCTGTCCCTCTTCATTCCTCTGTCCCTCTCCATTACGCTGTCCCTCTCCATGCTGCTGTCCCCCTCCCTTCTGCTGTCCCTCTCCATGCTTCTGTCCCCCTCTCTTCTGCTGGCCCTCTCCGTGCTACTGTCCCTTCAATGCTGCTGTCCCTCTCTGTTCTGCTGTCCCTCTCCGTTCTGCTGCCCCTCTCCGTTCTGCTGTCTTCTCTCCGTTCTGCTGTCCCCCTCCATTCTGCTGTCCCCCTCCGTTCTGCTATCCTCCTCCGTTCTGCTGTCCCTCTCCGTGCTGCTGTCCCCCTCCATTCTGCTGTCCCTCTCCGTTCTGCTGTCCCCCTCCATTCTGCTGTCCCCCTCCGTTCTGCTATCCTCCTCCGTTCTGCTGTCCCTCTCCGTTCTGCTGTCCCCCTCCGTTCTGCTATCCTCCTCCGTTCTGCTGTCCCTCTCCGTTCTGCTGCCCCTTTCTGCTGTCCCCCTTCGTTCTGCTGTCCCTACCCGTTCTGCTGTCCCCCTCCATTGTGCTGTCTCTCTCCGTTCTGCTGTCCCCCTCCGTTCTGCTGCCCCTTTCTGCTGTCCCCCTCCGTTCTGCTGTCCCTCTCCGTTCTGCTGTCCCTCTCCGCACTGCTGTCCCTCTCCTTTCTGCTGTCCCTCTCCGTTCCGCTGTCCCCCTCCGTTCCGCTGTCCCCCTCCGTTCTGCTGTCCCTCCCCGTTCTGCTGTCCCCCTCCATTGTGCTGTCTCTCTCCGTTCTGCTGTCCCCCTCCGTTCTGCTGTCCCCCTCCGTTCTGCTGCCCCTTTCTGCTGTCCCCCTCCGTTCTGCTGTCCCTCTCCGTTCTACTGTCCCTCTCCGCACTGCTGTCCCTCTCCTTTCTGCTGTCCCTCTCCGTTCCGCTGTCCCCCTCCGTTCCGCTGTCCCCCTCCGTTCCGCTGTCCCCCTCCATTCTGCTGTCCCTCTCCGTTCTACTGTCCCCCTCCATTCTGCTGTCCCCCTCCGTTCTGCTATCCCCCTCCGTTCTGCTGTCCCTCTCAGTTCTACTGTCCCCCTCCGTTCTGCTGTCCCCCTCCATTCTGCTGTCCCTCTCCGTTCTACTGTCCCCCTCCATTCTGCTGTCCCCCTCCGTTCTGCTATCCCCCTCCGTTCTGCTGTCCCTCTCAGTTCTACTGTCCCCCTCCGTTCTGCTGGCCCTCTCCGTTCCTCTGTCCCTCTCCGTTCTGCCGTCCCCCTCCCTTTTCCTGTCCCTCTCCGTGCTGCTGTCCCTCTTCGTTCCTCTGTCCCTCTCCATTACGCTGTCCCTCTCCCTTCTGCTGTCACCCTCCATTCTGCTGTCCCCCTCTGTTCTGCTATCCCCCTCCGTTCTGCTGTCCCTCTCCGTTCTGTTGTCCCTCTCCGTTCTGCTGCCCCTTTCTGCTGTCCCCCTCCGTTCTGCTGTCCCTCTCCTTTCTGCTGGCCCTCTCAATTCCTCTGTCCCTCTCCGTGCTGCTGTCCCTCTCTGTTCTGCCGTCCCCCTTCCTTCTCCTGTCCCTCTCCGTGCTGCTGTCCCTCTTCGTTCCTCTGTTCCTCTCCATTACGCTGTTCTCTCCGTGCTGCTGTCCCCCTCCCTTCTGCTGTCCCTCTCCGTGCTTCTGTCCCCCTCCCTTCTGCTGTCCCTCTCCGTGCTGCTGTCCCTTCAATGCTGCTGTCCCCCTCCGTTCTGCTGTCCCTCCCCGTTCTGCTGTCCCCCTCCATTGTGCTGTCTCTCTCCGTTATGCTGTCCCCCTCCGTTCTGCTGTCCCTCCCCGTTCTGCTGTCCCCCTCCGTTCTGCTGTCCCTCCCCGTTCTGCTGTCCCCCTCCATTGTGCTGTCTCTCTCCGTTATGCTGTCCCCCTCCGTTCTGCTGTCCCTCCCCGTTCTGCTGTCCCCCTCCGTTCTGCTGTCCCTCCCCGTTCTGCTGTCCCCCTCCATTGTGCTGTCCCCCTCCGTTCTGCTTTCCCCCTCCGTTCTGCTGCCCCTTTCTGCTGTCCCCCTCCGTTCTGCTGTCCCTCTCCGTTCTACTGTCCCTCTCCGCACTGCTGTCCCTCTCTGCACTGCTGTCCCTCTCCGTTCCGCTGTCCCCCTCCATTCCGCTGTCCCCCTCCGTTCCGCTGTCCCCCTCCGTTCCGCTGTCCCCCTCCGTTCCGCTGCCCCTCTCCCTTCTGCTGTCCCCCTCCGTTCCGCTGTCCCCTCCGTTCCGCTGTCCCTCTCCGTTCTGCTGCCCCTCTCCCTTCTGCTGTCCCCCTCCATTCTGCTGTCCCTCTCCGTTCTACTGTCCCTCTCCATTCTGCTGTCTCTCTCCGTTAGCTGTCCCATTCTGCTGTCCCCCTCCGTTCTGCTGTCCCTCTCCGTTCTGCTGTCCCATTCTGCTGTCCCTTTTTGTTCTGCTGTCCCCCTCCGTTCTGCTGTCCCCCTCCGTTCTCCTGTCCCCCTCCGTTCTGCTGTCCCTCTCCGTTCTGCTGCCCCTTTCTGCAGTCCCTCTCAATTCTGCTGTCCCTCTCCGTTCTGCTGTCCCTCTCAGTTCTGCTGTCCTGTTCTGCTGTCCCCCTCCGTTCTGCTGTCCCCATCCGTTCTGCTGTCCCCATCCGTTCTGCTGTCCCCCTCCGTTCTGCTGTCCCCATCCGTTCTGCTGTCCCCATCCGTTCTGCTGTCCCCATCCATTCTCCTGTCCCTCTCTGTTCTCCTGTCCCTCTCCGTTCTCCTGTCCCTCTCCGTTCTCCTGTCCCTCTCCGTTCTGCTGTCCCTCTCCGTTCTGCTGTCCCTTTCTGTTCTGCTGTTCCCCTCCGTTCTGCTGTCCTGTTCTGCTGTCCCTGTCCGTTCTGCTGTCCGCCTCCGTTCTGCTGTCCCTCTCCGTTCTGCTGTCCCTCTCCGTTCTGCTGTCCCTCTCAATTCTGCTGTCCCCCTCCATTATGCTGTCCCCCTCCATTCTGCTGTCCCTCTCCATTCTCCTGTCCTTCTCCGTTCTGCTGTCCTGTTCTGCTGTCCCCCTCCGTTCTCCTGTCCCCATCCGTTCTCCTGTCTCTCTCCGTTCTCCTGTCCCTCTCCGTTCTGCTGTCACCTTCTGTTCTGCTGTCCCTCTCTGTTCTCCTGTCCCTCTCCATTCTGCTGTCCCCCTCCATTCTGCTGTCCCGTTCTACTGTCCCTCTCCGTTCTGCTGTCCCTCTCCGTTTTGCTGTCCCTCTCCGTATTGCTGTCCTGTTCTGCTGTCCCTCTCTGTTCGGCTGTCCCCCTCCATTCGGCTGTCCCCCTCCATTCTGCTGTCCCCCTCCATTCTGCTGTCCCTCTCCGTTCTGCTGTCCCTCTCCGTTCTGCTGTCCCTCTCCGTTCTGCTGTCCCCCTCCATTCTGCTGTCCCCCTCCGTTCTGCTGTCCCCCTCCGTTCTACTGTCCCCTCCGTTCTCCTGTCCCCCTCCATTCTGCTGTCCCCCTCCATTCTGCTGTCCCCCTCCGTTCTGCTGTCCCTCTGCGTTCTGCTGTCCCTCTCCGTTCATTCTCAGTACAGCTGAGGCTGCACAGAAGGGGACTAGATAATTTATATCCTCCGCCTCTTTCTCTGTCTCAAGGGGGAGATATTAGGGGTCTGTTAAGACCCCTAATATCTCACCAAAGCCCCTCAACAGGGCTGATCAAAAAAAAAAAAAAGAAGTATTGCAATAAATAATAAAAAAAATGTAAAAAATAATAGAAATGTAAATAAAAAAACACACAGACACCATCCATCCCCTCCCCCCGAAAGAAAAGAAAGCATTGTAAAAAAAACTGCTATCCCCCTCCATTCTGCTGTCCCCCTCCATTCTGCTGTCCCCCTCCATTCTGCTGTCCCCCTCCATTCTCCTGTCCTTGTCCGTTCTGCTGTCTGCCTCCTTTCTGCTGTCCCTCTCCGTTCTGCTGTCCCTCTCAATTCTGCTGTCCCCCTCCGTTCTGCTGTCCCCCTCCGTTCTGCTGTCCCCCTCCGTTCTGCTGTCCCCCTCCGTTCTGCTGTCCCTCTCCGTTCTGCTGTCCCTCTCCGTTCTGCTGTCCCTCTCCATTCTGCTGTCCCCCTCCATTCTGCTATCCCTCTCCGTTCTGCTGTCCCTCTCCGTTCTGCTGTCCCCCTCCGTTCTGCTGTCCCTCCCTGTTCTGCTGTCTCCCTCCATTCTGCTGTCCCGTTCTGCTGTCCCTCTTCGTTCTGCTGTCCGCCTCCGTTCTGCTGTCCCGTTCTGCTGTCCCCCTCCGTTCTGCTGTCCCCCTCCTTTCTGCTGTCCCCCTCCGTTCTGCTGTCCCCCTCCATTCTGCTGTCCCCCTCCATTCTGCTGTCCCCCTCCGTTCTGCTGTCCCCCTCCGTTCTGCTGTCCCCCTCCTTTCTGCTGTCCCCCTCCGTTCTGCTGTCCCCCTCCATTCTGCTGTCCCCCTCCGTTCTGCTGTCCCTGTCTGTTCTGCTGTCCCCCTCCGTTCTCCTGTCCTTCTCCGTTCTGCTGTCCTGTTCTGCTGTCCCTCTCCGTTCTGCTGTCCCCCTCCCTTCTGCTGTCCCCCTCCCTTCTGCTGTCCCCCTCCGTTCTGCTGTCCCCCTCCGTTCTGCTGTCCCCCTCCGTTCTGCTGTCCCTCTCCGTTCTGCTGTCCCTCTCCATTCTGCTGTCCCTCTCCGTTCTGCTGTCCCCCTCCATTCTGCTATCCCTCTCCGTTCTGCTGTCCGCCTCCGTTCTGCTGTCCCGTTCTGCTGTCCCTCTCAGTTCTGCTGTCCTGTTCTGCTGTCCCCCTCCGTTCTGCTGTCCCCATCCGTTCTGCTGTCCCCATCCATTCTCCTGTCCCTCTCTGTTCTCCTGTCCCTCTCCATTCTCCTGTCCCTCTCCGTTCTCCTGTCCCTCTCCGTTCTCCTGTCCCTCTCCATTCTCCTGTCCCTCTCCGTTCTCCTGTCCCTCTCCGTTCTCCTGTCCCTTTCTGTTCTGCTGTTCCCCTCCGTTCTCCTGTCCTTCTCCGTTCTGCTGTCCTGTTCTGCTGTCCCTGTCCGTTCTGCTGTCCGCCTCCGTTCTGCTGTCCCTCTCCGTTCTGCTGTCCCTCTCAATTCTGCTGTCCCTCTCAATTCTGCTGTCCCCCTCCATTCTGCTGTCCCCCTCCATTCTGCTGTCCCCCTCCATTCACCTGTCCTTCTCCGTTCTGCTGTCCTGTTCTGCTGTCCCCCTCCGTTCTGCTGTCCCCATCCGTTCTGCTGTCCCCATCCGTTCTGCTGTCCCCATCCGTTCTCCTGTCCCTCTCTGTTCTCCTGTCCCTCTCCATTCTCCTGTCCCTCTCCGTTCTCCTGTCCCTCTCCGTTCTCCTGTCCCTCTCCGTTCTGCTGTCCCTCTCCGTTCTGCTGTCCCTTTCTGTTCTGCTGTTCCCCTCCGTTCTCCTGTCCTTCTCCGTTCTGCTGTCCTGTTCTGCTGTCCCTGTCCGTTCTGCTGTCCGCCTCCGTTCTGCTGTCCCTCTCCGTTCTGCTGTCCCTCTCAATTCTGCTGTCCCTCTCAATTCTGCTGTCCCCCTCCATTCTGCTGTCCCCCTCCATTCTGCTGTCCCCCTCCATTCACCTGTCCTTCTCCGTTCTGCTGTCCTGTTCTGCTGTCCCCCTCCGTTCTGCTGTCCCTCTCCGTTCTGCTGTCCCCCTCCCTTCTGCTGTCCCCATCCGTTCTGCTGTCCCCATCCGTTCTGCTGTCCCCATCCGTTCTCCTGTCCCCATCCGTTCTCCTGTCCCTCTCCGTTCTCCTGTCCCTCTCCGTTCTGCTGTCACCTTCTGTTCTGCTGTCCCTCTCTGTTCTCCTGTCCCTCTCCATTCTGCTGTCCCCCTCCATTCTGCTGTCCCGTTCTACTGTCCCTCTCCGTTCTGCTGTCCCTCTCCGTTTTGCTGTCCCTCTCCGTATTGCTGTCCTGTTCTGCTGTCCCTCTCTGTTCGGCTGTCCCCCTCCATTCGGCTGTCCCCCTCCATTCTGCTGTCCCCCTCCATTTTGCTGTCCCTCTCCGTTCTGCTGTCCCTCTCCGTTCTGCTGTCCCCCTCCATTCTGTTGTCCCCCTCCGTTCTGCTGTCCCCCTCCGTTCTACTGTCCCCTCCGTTCTCCTGTCCCCCTCCGTTCTGCTGTCCCCCTCCATTCTGCTGTCCCCCTCCATTCTGCTGTCCCCCTCCGTTCTGCTGTCCCTCTGCGTTCTGCTGTCCCTCTCCGTTCATTCTCAGTACAGCTGAGGCTGCACAGAAGGGGACTGGATAATTTATATCCTCCGCCTCTTTCTCTGTCTCAAGGGGGAGATATTAGGGGTCTGTTAAGACCCCTAATATCTCACCAAAGCCCCTCAACAGGGCTGATTAAAAAAAAAAAAAAGAAGTATTGCAATAAATAATAAAAAAAATGTAAAAAATAATAAAAATGTAAATAAAATAACACACAGACACCATCCATCCCCTCCCCCCGAAAGAAAAGAAAGCATTGTAAAAAAAACTGCTATCCCCCTCCATTCTGCTGTCCCCCTCCATTCTGCTGTCCCCCTCCGTTCTGCTGTCCCTGTCTGTTCTGCTGTCCCCCTCCGTTCTGCTGTCCCTGTCTGTTCTGCTGTTCCCCTCCGTTCTGCTGTCCTTCTCCATTCTGCTGTCCCTCTCCGTTCTGCTGTCCGCCTCCTTTCTGCTGTCCCTCTCCGTTCTGCTGTCCCTCTCCGTTCTGCTGTCCCTCTCAATTCTGCTGTCCCCCTCCGTTCTGCTGTCCCCCTCCGTTCTGCTGTCCCCCTCCTTTCTGCTGTCCCTCTCCGTTCTGCTGTCCCTCTCCATTCTGCTGTCCGTCTCCATTCTGCTGTCCCCCTCCATTCTGCTCTCCCTCTCCGTTCTGCTGTCCCTCTCCGTTCTGCTGTCCCCCTCCATTCTCCTGTCCTTCTCTGTTCTGCTGTCCTTTTCTGCTGTCCCCCTCCGTTCTGCTGTCCCTCCCTGTTCTGCTGTCTCCCTCCATTCTGCTGTCCCGTTCTGCTGTTCCTCTCCGTTCTGCTGTCCGCCTCCGTTCTGCTTTCCCGTTCTGCTGTCCCTCTCAGTTCTGCTGTCCTGTTCTGCTGTCCCCCTCCGTTCTGCTGTCCCCATCCGTTCTGCTGTCCCCATCCGTTCTGCTGTCCCCATCCATTCTCCTGTCCCTCTCTGTTCTCCTGTCCCTCTCTATTCTCCTGTCCCTCTCCGTTCTCCTGTCCCTCTCCGTTCTCCTGTCCTTCTCCGTTCTCCTGTCCCTCTTCGTTCTGCTGTCCCTTTCTGTTCTGCTGTTCCCCTCCGTTCTGCTGTCCTGTTCTGCTGTCCCTGTCCGTTCTGCTGTCCGCCTCCGTTCTGCTGTCCCTCTCCGTTCTGCTGTCCCTCTCCGTTCTGCTGTCCCTCTCAATTCTGCTGTCCCCCTCCATTCTGCTGTCCCCCTCCATTCTGCTGTCCCCCTCCGTTCTGCTGTCCCCCTCCGTTCTGCTGTCCCTCTCCGTTCTGCTGTCCCCCTCCATTCTGCTATCCCTCTCCATTCTGCTGTCCTTCTCCGTTCTGCTGTCCTGTTCTGCTGTCCCTCTCCGTTCTGCTGTCCCTCTCAATTCTGCTGTCCCCCTCCATTCTGCTGTCCCCCTCCATTCTGCTGTCCCCCTCCGTTCTGCTGTCCCCCTCCGTTCTGCTGTCCCTCTCCGTTCTGCTGTCCCCCTCCATTCTGCTATCCCTCTCCATTCTGCTGTCCCTCTCCGTTCTGCTGTCCCCCTCCATTCTCCTGTCCCCCTCCATTCTCCTGTCCCCCTCCATTCTCCTGTCCTTCTCCGTTCTGCTGTCCTGTTCTGCTGTCCCCCTCCGTTCTGCTGTCCCCATCCGTTCTGCTGTCCCCATCCGTTCTGCTGTCCCCATCCGTTCTGCTGTCCCCATCCGTTCTCCTGTCCCTCTCCGTTCTCCTGTCCCTCTCCGTTCTGCTGTCCCTCTCTGTTCTCCTGTCCCTCTCCATTCTGCTGTCCCCCTCCATTCTGCTGTCCCGTTCTACTGTCCCTCTCCGTTCTGCTGTCCCTCTCCGTTTTGCTGTCCCTCTCTGTATTGCTGTCCTGTTCTGCTGTCCCTCTCTGTTCGGCTGTCCCCCTCCATTCGGCTGTCCCCCTCCATTCTGCTGTCCCCCTCCATTTTGCTGTCCCTCTCCGTTCTGCTGTCCCTCTCCGTTCTGCTGTCCCTCTCCGTTCTGCTGTCCCCCTCCATTCTGCTGTCCCCCTCCGTTCTGCTGTCCCCCTCCGTTCTACTGTCCCCTCCGTTCTCCTGTCCCCCTCCGTTCTGCTGTCCCCCTCCGTTCTGCTGTCCCCCTCCATTCTGCTGTCCCCCTCCGTTCTGCTGTCCCTCTGCGTTCTGCTGTCCCTCTCCGTTCATTCTCAGTACAGCTGAGGCTGCACAGAAGGGGACTAGATAATTTATATCCTCCGCCTCTTTCTCTGTCTCAAGGGGGAGATATTAGGGGTCTGTTAAGACCCCTAATATCTCACCAAAGCCCCTCAACAGGGCTGATTAAAAAAAAAAAAGAAGTATTGCAATAAATAATAAAAAAAATGTAAAAAATAATAAAAATGTAAATAAAAAAACACACAGACACCATCCATCCCCTCCCCCCGAAAGAAAAGAAAGCATTGTAAAAAAAACTGCTATCCCCCTCCATTCTGCTGTCCCCCTCCATTCTGCTGTCCCCCTCCGTTCTGCTGTCCCTGTCTGTTCTGCTGTTCCCCTCCGTTCTGCTGTCCTTCTCCATTCTGCTGTCCTGTTCTGCTGTCCCTGTCCGTTCTGCTGTCCGCCTCCTTTCTGCTGTCCCTCTCCGTTCTGCTGTCCCTCTCCGTTCTGCTGTCCCTCTCAATTCTGCTGTCCCCCTCCGTTCTGCTGTCCCCCTCCGTTCTGCTGTCCCCCTCCTTTCTGCTGTCCCTCTCCGTTCTGCTGTCCCTCTCCATTCTGCTGTCCCTCTCCATTCTGCTGTCCCCCTCCATTCTGCTATCCCTCTCCGTTCTGCTGTCCCTCTCCGTTCTGCTGTCCCCCTCCGTTCTCCTGTCCCCCTCCATTCTCCTGTCCTTCTCTGTTCTGCTGTCCTTTTCTGCTGTCCCCCTCCGTTCTGCTGTCCCTCCCTGTTCTGCTGTCTCCCTCCATTCTGCTGTCCCGTTCTGCTGTTCCTCTCCGTTCTGCTGTCCGCCTCCGTTCTGCTTTCCCGTTCTGCTGTCCCTCTCAGTTCTGCTGTCCTGTTCTGCTGTCCCCCTCCGTTCTGCTGTCCCCATCCGTTCTGCTGTCCCCATCCGTTCTGCTGTCCCCATCCATTCTCCTGTCCCTCTCTGTTCTCCTGTCCCTCTCCGTTCTGCTGTCCCTCTCCGTTCTCCTGTCCCTCTCCGTTCTCCTGTCCTTCTCCGTTCTCCTGTCCCTCTCCGTTCTGCTGTCCCTTTCTGTTCTGCTGTTCCCCTCCGTTCTGCTGTCCTGTTCTGCTGTCCCTGTCCGTTCTGCTGTCCGCCTCCGTTCTGCTGTCCCTCTCCGTTCTGCTGTCCCTCTCCGTTCTGCTGTCCCCCTCCATTCTGCTGTCCCCCTCCATTCTGCTGTCCCCCTCCGTTCTGCTGTCCCCCTCCGTTCTGCTGTCCCTCTCCGTTCTGCTGTCCCCCTCCATTCTGCTATCCCTCTCCATTCTGCTGTCCCTCTCCGTTCTGCTGTCCCCCTCCATTCTCCTGTCCCCCTCCATTCTCCTGTCCCCCTCCATTCTCCTGTCCTTCTCCGTTCTGCTGTCCTGTTCTGCTGTCCCCCTCCGTTCTGCTGTCCCCATCCGTTCTGCTGTCCCCATCCGTTCTGCTGTCCCCATCCGTTCTGCTGTCCCCATCCGTTCTCCTGTCCCTCTCCGTTCTCCTGTCCCTCTCCGTTCTGCTGTCCCTCTCTGTTCTCCTGTCCCTCTCCATTCTGCTGTCCCCCTCCATTCTGCTGTCCCGTTCTACTGTCCCTCTCCGTTCTGCTGTCCCTCTCCGTTTTGCTGTCCCTCTCTGTATTGCTGTCCTGTTCTGCTGTCCCTCTCTGTTCGGCTGTCCCCCTCCATTCGGCTGTCCCCCTCCATTCTGCTGTCCCCCTCCATTTTGCTGTCCCTCTCCGTTCTGCTGTCCCTCTCCGTTCTGCTGTCCCTCTCCGTTCTGCTGTCCCCCTCCATTCTGCTGTCCCCCTCCGTTCTGCTGTCCCCCTCCGTTCTACTGTCCCCTCCGTTCTCCTGTCCCCCTCCGTTCTGCTGTCCCCCTCCGTTCTGCTGTCCCCCTCCGTTCTGCTGTCCCCCTCCGTTCTGCTGTCCCTCTGCGTTCTGCTGTCCCTCTCCGTTCATTCTCAGTACAGCTGAGGCTGCACAGAAGGGGACTAGATAATTTATATCCTCCGCCTCTTTCTCTGTCTCAAGGGGGAGATATTAGGGGTCTGTTAAGACCCCTAATATCTCACCAAAGCCCCTCAACAGGGCTGATCAAAAAAAAAAAAAAAGAAGTATTGCAATAAATAATAAAAAAAATGTAAAAAATAATAAAAATGTAAATAAAAAAACACACAGACACCATCCATCCCCTCCCCCCGAAAGAAAAGAAAGCATTGTAAAAAAAACAAAAAAAAAAAAAACACTGTCACGTGATATTAAAAATAAAAGTATTGGTAATCGGTATCAGTGAGTACTTGAAGAAAGTATCGGTATTTGTACTCGGTCTTATGTGTTATGGGGACAACCCCAAAAGTGTTATGGGGACAACCCTACCTTGTACATTACATACTCCGAAGTGATATACTCTGTGCTGTGCTGTATGTTACATATCTAAGGCCTCGGGATGGTACTCCTGAATGATGTACTCTGTACAATGGGTTTTACATTAGATAACCCTGAACCCTGCACTCTGTATGCTGAACTGCATATTATACACTTTACCACTGTTCTCTGTGTGCTGGGCTCTATGTTACATATTCCTGACCTCTGCACTCTGTACACAATGCTCCATATTTCTGAGAACAAGGGACGCTTCACATTGAATGTAAGTATCCTGTTTGAAGTTTTTTTTCTTCACCCCGTGTGATATGCACTGCTAACAATTGCACAATACGCACTCCTGAGTCCTGTGTGTTATACACTCCTGAGTCCTGTGTGTTATACACTCCTGAGTCCTGTGTGTTATACACTCCTGAGTCCTGTGTGTTATACACTCCTGAGCCCTGTGTGTTATACACTCCTGAGCCCTGTGTGTTATACACTCCTGAGTCCTGTGTGTTATACACTCCTGAGCCCTGTGTGTTATACACTCCTGAGACCTGTGTGTTATACACTCCTGAGTCCTGTGTGTTATACACTCCTGAGTCCTGTGTGTTATACACTCCTGAGTCCTGTGTGTTATACACTCCTGAGTCCTGTGTGTTATACACTCCTGAGCCCTGTGTGTTATACACTCCTGAGCCCTGTCTGTTATACACTCCTGAGTCCTGTGTGTTATACACTCCTGAGTCCTGTGTGTTATACACTCCTGAGTCCTGTGTGTTATACACTCCTGAGTCCTGTGTGTTATGTACTCCTGAGCCCTGTGTGTTATACACTCCTGAGTCCTGTGTGTTATACACTCCTGAGTCCTGTGTGTTATGCACTCCTGAGCCCTGTGTGTTATACACTCCTGAGCCCTGTGTGTTATACACTCCTGAGCCCTATACAGTCCAGAACCCTGTGTGTTATACAGTCCTGAGTCCTGTGTGTTATACACTCCTGAGTAGGGATGAGCTTCGAGTTCGAGTCAAACTCATGTTCGACTCGAACATTGGCTGTTCGCAAGTTCGCCGAACAGCGAACAATTTGGGGTGTTCGCGGCAAATTCGTGTTTGGGGACCTGGGTCCTGCCCCAGGGGACATGGATCAATGCCAAAAAAAGTTTTAAAAATGGACGTTTTTTCAGGAGCAGTGATTTTAATAATGCTTAAAGTCAAACAATAAAAGTGTAATATCCCTTTAAATTTTGTAGCTGGGGGGTGTCTATAGTATGCCTGTAAAGGGGCGCATGTTTCCTGTGTTTAGAACAGTCTGACAGCAAAATGACATTTCGAAGGAAAAAACCCATTTAAAACTGCTCGCGGCTATTGCATTGCCGGTCCGACAATACACATAGAAGTACATTGATAAAAACGGCATGGGAATTCCCCACAGGGGAACCCCGAACCAAATTTTTTTTTTAAAAATGACGTGGGAGTCCCCCTAAATTCCATACCAGGCCCTTCAGGTCTGGTATGGATATTAAGGGGAACCCCGAACCAAAATTAAAAAAAAAAAAAATGACGTGGGAGTCCCCCTAAATTCCATACCAGGCCCTTCAGGTCTGGTATGGATATTAAGGGGAACCCCGGACAAAATGTAAAAAAAAATGACGTGGGGTTCCCCCTAAATTCCATACCAGACCCTGAGCACGCAACCTGGCAGGCCGCAGGAAAAGAGGGGGGACGAGAGTGCGCCCCCCCTCCTGAACCGTACCAGGCCACATGCCCTCAACATTAGGAGGGTGCTTTGGGGTAGCTCCCCAAAACACCTTGTCCCCATGTTGATGAGGACAAGGGCCTCATCCCCACAACCCTGGCCGGTGGTTGTGGGGGTCTGCGGGCGGGGGGCTTATCGGAATCTGGAAGCCCCCTTTAACAAGGGGACCCCCAGATCCCGCCCCCCCGTGTGAAATGGTAAGGGGGTACTTACCCCTACCATTTCACTAAAAAACTGTCAAAAATGTTAAAAATGACAAGAGACAGTTTTTGACAATTCCTTTATTTAAATGCTTCTTCTTTCTTCTATCTTCCTTCATCTTCTTCTGGTTCTTCTGGCTCTTCTGGTTCTTCCTCCGGCGTTCTCGTCCAGCATCTCCTCCGCGGCGTCTTCTATCTTCTTCTCCTCAGGCCGCTCCGCACCCATGGCATGGGGGGAGGCTCCCGCTCTTCTCTTCATCTTCTTCTTCTCTTCTTCTTTTTTTCTCTTCTTCTCTTCTTCTCTTCTTCATTTTCTTCTCCGGGCCGCTCCGCATCCATGCTGGCATGGAGGGAGGCTCCCGCTGTGTGGCGGTGTCTTCTCATCTGACGGTTCTTAAATAACAGGGGGCAGGGCCACCCGGTGACCCCGCCCCCTCTGACACACGGGACATGACAGGACTTCCCTGTGGCATTCCCCGTGATGTCACAGGGAAGTCCCGTCAAGTCACCGTGCGTCAGAGGTGGGCGGGGTCACCGAGTTGCCCCGCCCCCCGTTATTTAAGAACCGTCAGACGAGGAGACGCTGTCACACAGCGGGAGCCTCCCTCCATGCCAGCATGGGTGCGGAGCGGCCCGGAGAAGAAAATGAAGAAGAGAAGAAGAGAAAAAAAGAAGAAGAGAAGAAGAAGATGAAGAGAAGAGCGGGAGCCTCCCCCCATGCCATGGGTGCGGAGCGGCCCGAGGAGAAGAAGATAGAAGATGCCGCGGAGGAGATGCTGGACGAGAACGCCGGAGGAAGAACCAGAAGAGCCAGAAGAACCAGAAGAAGATGAAGGAAGATAGAAGAAAGAAGAAGCATTTAAATAAAGGAATTGTCAAAAACTGTCTCTTGTCATTTTTAACATTTTTGACAGTTTTTTAGTGAAATGGTAGGGGTAAATACACCCTTACCATTTCACACAGGGGGGGCCGGGATCTGGGGTTTCCCTTGTTAAAGGGGGCTTCCGGATTCCGATAAGCCCCCCGCCCGCAGGGTTGTGGGGATGAGGCCCTTGTCCTCATCAACATGGGGACAAGGTATTTTGGGGGGCTACCCCAAAGCACCCTCCCAATGTTGAGGGCATGTGGCCTGGTACGGTTCAGGAGGGGGGGCGCACTCTCGTCCCCCCTCTTTTCCTGTGGCCTGCCAAGTTGCGTGCTCGGATAAGGGTCTGGAATGGATTTTTGGGGGGACCCCACGCGTTTTTTTTTTTTTGGCGCGGGGTTCCCCTTAAAATCCATACCAGACCTGAAGGGTCTGGTATGGAATTTAGGGGGAACCCCACGTCATTTTTTTTTTTTTAATTTTGGTTCGGGGTTCCCCTGTGGGGAATTCTTATGTCGTTTTTATCAATGAACTTCTATGTGTATTGTCGGCAATGCAATAGCCGCGAGTAGTTTTAAATGGGTTTCTTCCTTCGAAATGTCATTTTGCTGTCAGACTGTTCTAAACACAGGAAACATGTGCCCCTTTACAGGCATACTATAGACACCCCCCAGCTACGAAATTTAAAGGGATATTACGCTTTTATTGTTTGACTTTAAGCCATATTAACCAGTTGCCGACCGCCGCACGACTATATACGTCCTCAGAGCGGCACGGGCAGGCAAAAGGACTTACAGGTACGTCCTTGCCTGCCCGCGGGTGGGGGGTCCGATCGGTCCGATCCGGTCGGCAAATCCTCCCCGGCGATTGGTGGTGAGGGGGAGGCCATCCATTCATGGCCCCCCCTCGCGATCGCTCCCAGCCAATGGGATCATTTCCCTGCCTCTGTATTGTACACAGAGGCAGAGGAAATGATGTCATCTCTCCTCGGCTCGGCATTTTCCGTTCCGGCGCCAAGGAGAGAAGACTGTAATGTGAGTGCACAACACACACACAGTAGAACATGCCAGGCACACATAACACCCCCGATCGCCCCCCAATCACCCCCCCTCCCTGTCACACTGACACCAAGCAGGTTTTTTTTTTTTTTTTCTGATTACTGCATGGTGTCAGTTTGTGACAGTTACTGTGTTAGGTCAGTTAGGGTTAGCCCCTTTAGGTCTAGGGTATCCCCCTAACCCCCCCTAATAAAGTTTTAACCCCTTGATCACCCCCAGTCGCCAGTGTCGCTAATCTATCATTTTTCTGATCGCTGTATTAGTGTCGCTGGTGACGCTAGTTAGGGAGGTAAATATTTAGGTTCGCCGACAGTGTTTTATAGCGACAGGGACCCCCATATACTATCTAATAAATGTTTTAACCCCTTGATTGCCCCTAGTTAACCCTTTCACCACTGATCACTGTATAACCATTACGGGTGACGCTGGTTAGTTAGTTTATTTTTTATAGTGTCAGGGCACCCACCGTTTATTACCGAATAAAGGTTTAGCCCCCTGATCACCCGGCGGTGATATGCGTCGCCCCAGGCAGCGTCAGATTAGCGCCAGTACTGCTAACACCCACGCACGCAGCATACGCCTCCCTTAGTGGTATAGTATCTGTACAGATCAATATCTGATCCGATCAGATCTATACTAGCATCCCCAGCAGTTTAGGGTTCCCAAAAACGCAGTGTGGGATCAGCCCAGATACCTGCTAGCACCTGCGTTTTGCCCCTCCGCCCGGCCCAGCCCACCCAAGTGCAGTATCAATCGATCACTGTCACTTACAAAACACTAAACGCATAACTGCAGAGTTCGCAGAGTCAGGCCTGATCCCTGTTTTTTTGGTAGCATTTTGGTGAACTGGCATGCACCAGCCCCAAGCAGCGTCAGGTTAGCGCCAGTACCGCTAACATCCACGCACGCAGCATACGCCTCCCTTAGTGGTATAGTATCTGAACGGATCAATATCTGATCCGATCAGATCTATACTAGCGTCCCCAGCAGTTTAGGGTTCCCAAAAACGCAGTGTTAGCGGAATCAGCCCAGATACCTGCTAGCACCTGCGTTTTGCCCCTCCACCCGGCCCAGCCCAGCCCACCCAAGTGCAGTATCGATCGATCACTGTCACTTACAAAACACTAAACACATAACTGCAGCGTTCGCAGAGTCAGGCCTGATCCCTGCGATTGCTAACAGTTTTTTTGGTAGCTTTTTATTGAACTGGCAAGCACCAGCGGCCTAGTACACCCCGGTCATAGTCAAACCAGCACTGCAGTAACACTTGGTGACGTGGCGAGTCCCATAAGTGCAGTTCAAGCTGGTGAGGTGGCAAGCACAAGTAGTGTCCAGCTGCCACCAAGAAGACAAACACAGGCCCGTCGTGCCCATAATGCCCTTCCTGCTGCATTCGCCAATCCTAATTGGGAACCCACCACTTCTGCAGCGCCCGTACTTCCCCCATTCACATCCCCAACCAAATCAGTCGGCTGCATGAGAGGCATTTTCTTTATGTCCTCCCGAGTACCCCTACCCAACGAACCCCCCCAAAAAAGATGTGTCTGCAGCAAGAGCGGATATAGGCGTGACACCCACTATTATTGTCCCTCCTGTCCTGACAATGCTGGTCTTTGCATTGGTGAATGTTTTGAACGCTACCATACACTAGTTGAGTATTAGCGTTGGGTACAGCATTGCACAGACTAGGCACACTTTCACAGGGTCCCCCAAGATGCCATCGCATTTTGAGAGACCCGAACCTGGAACCGGTTACAGTTATAAAAGTTACAGTTACAAAAAAAGTGTAAAAAAAAAAACACAAACAAAAATATAAAATAAAAAAAAATAGTTGTCGTTTTATTGTTCTCTCTCTCTCTATTCTCTCTCTCTATTGTTCTGCTCTTTTTTACTGTATTCTATTCTGCAATGTTTTATTGTTATTATGTTTTATCAAGTTTGCTTTTCAGGTATGCAATGTTTTATACTTTACCGTTTACTGTGCTTTATTGTTAACCATTTTTTGTCTTCAGGTACGCCATTCACGACTTTGAGTGGTTATACCAGAATGATGCCTGCAGGTTTAGGTATCATCTTGGTATCATTCTTTTCAGCCAGCGGTCGGCTTTCATGTAAAAGCAATCCTAGCAGCTAATTAGCCTCTAGACTGCTTTTACAAGCAGTGGGAGGGAATGCCCCCCCCACCGTCTTCCGTGTTTTTCTCTGGCTCTCCTGTCTCAACAGGGAACCTGAGAATGCAGCCGGTGATTCAGCCAGCTGACCATAGAGCTGATCAGAGACCAGAGTGGCTCCAAACATCTCTATGGCATAAGAAACCGGAAGCTACGAGCATTTTATGACTTAGATTTCGCCGGATGTAAATAGCGCCATTGGGAAATTGGGGAAGCATTTTATCACACCGATCTTGGTGTGGTCAGATGCTTTGAGGGCAGAGGAGAAATCTAGGGTCTAATAGACCCCAATTTTTTCAAAAAAGAGTACCTGTCACTACCTATTGCTATCATAGGGGATATTTACATTCCCTGAAATAACAATAAAAATGATTAAAAAAAAAATGAAAGGAACCATTTAAAAATAAGATAAAAAAGCAAAAATAAATAAATAATAATAAAAAAAAGCACCCCTGTCCCCCCTGCTCTCGCACTAAGGCGAACGCAACCGTCGGTCTGTCGTCAAATGTAAACAGCAATTGCACCATGCATGTGAGGTATCACCGCGAAGGTCAGATCGAGGGCAGTAATTTTAGCAGTAGACCTCCTCTGTAAATCTAAAGTGGTAACCTGTAAAGGCTTTTAAAGGCTTTTAAAAATGTATTAAATTTGTTGCCACTGCACGTTTGTGCGCAATTTTAAAGCATGTCATGTTTGGTATCCATGTACTCGGCCTAAGATCATCTTTTTTATTTAATCAAACATTTGGGCAATATAGTGTGTTTTAGTGCATTAAAATTTAAAAAAGTGTGTTTTTTCCCCAAAAAATGTGTTTGAAAAATCGCTACGCAAATATTGTGTGAAAAAAAATGAAACACCCACCATTTTAATCTGTAGGGCATTTGCTTTAAAAATATATATAATGTTTGGGGGTTCAAAGTAATTTTCTTGCAAAAAAAAAAAATTTTTTTCATGTAATCAAAAAGTGTCAGAAAGGGCTTTGTCTTCAAGTGGTTAGAAGAGTGGGTGATGTGTGACATAAGCTTCTAAATGTTGTGCATAAAATGCCAGGACAGTTCAAAACCCCCCCAAATGACCCTATTTTGGAAAGTAGACACCCCAAGCTATTTGCTGAGAGGCATGTCGAGTCCATGGAATATTTTACATTGTGACACAAGTTGCGGGAAAGAGACAAATTTTTTTTTTTTTGCACAAAGTTGTCACTAAATGATATATTGCTCAAACATGCCATGACAATATGTGAAATTACACCCCAAAATACATTCTGTTGCTTCTCCTGAGTATGGGGTTACCACATGTGTGGGACTTTTTGGGAGCCTAGCCGCGTACGGAACCCCGAAAACCAAGCACCGCCTTCAGGATTTCTAAGGGTGTAAATTTTTGATTTCACTCTTCACTGCCTATCACAGTTTCGGAGGCCATGGAATGCCCAGGTGGCACAAAACCCCCCCAAATGACCCCATTTTGGAAAGAAGACACCCCAAGCTATTTGCTGAGAGGTATGGTGAGTATTTTGCAGACCTCACTTTTTGTCACAAAGTTTTGAAATTTAAAAAAAGAAAAAAAAAATTTTCTTGTCTTTCTTCATTTTCAAAAACAAATGAGAGCTGCAAAATACTCACCATGCCTCTCAGCAAATAGCTTGGGGTGTCTACGTTCCAAAATGGGGTCATTTGGGGGGGTTTGTGCCACCTGGGCATTCCATGGCCTCCAAAACTGTGATAGGCAGTGAAGAGTGAAATCAAAAATTTACACCCTTAGAAATCCTGAAGGCGGTGATTGGTTTTCGGCACCCCGTACGCGGCTAGGCTCCTAAAAAGTCCCACACATGTGGTATCCCCATACTCAGGAGAAGCAGCTAAATGTATTTTGGGGTGCAATTCCACATATGCCCATGGCCTGTGTGAGCAATATATCATTTAGTGACAACTTTGTGCAAAAAAAAAAATTGTCACTTTCCCGCAACTTGTGTCACAATATAAAATATTCCATGGACTCAACATGCCTCTCAGCAAATAGCTTGGGGTGTCTACTTTCCAAAATGGGGTCATTTGGGGGGGTTTTATGCCATCTGGGCATTTTATGGCCTTCAAAACTGTGATAGGTAGTGAGAAGTAAAATCAAAAATTTACGCCCTTAGAAATCCTGAAGGCAGTGATTGGTTTTCGGGGCCCCGTACGCGGCTAGGCTCCCAAAAACCACACATGTGGTATCCCCGTACTCAGGAGAAGCAGCTAAATGTATTTTGGGGTGCAATTCCACATATGCCCATGGCCTGTGTGAGCAATATTAGTGACAACTTTTTGTAATTTTTTTTTGTCATTATTCAATCACTTGGGACAAAAAAAATGAATATTCAATGGGCTCAACAATTTCCTTGGGGTGTCTACTTTCCAAAATGGGGTCATTTGTGGGGGTTTTGTACTGCCCTGCAATATTAGCACCTCAAGAAATGACATAGGCAGTCATAAATTAAAGGCTGTGTAAATTCCAGAAAATGTACCCTAGTTTGTAGGCGCTATAACTTTTGCGCAAACCAATAAATATATACTTATTGACATTTTTTTTACCAAAGACATGTGGCCGAATACATTTTGGCCTAAATGTATGACTAAAATTGAGTTTATTGGATTTTTTTTAGAACAAAAAGTAGAAAATATCATTTTTTTTCAAAATTTTCGGTCTTTTTCCGTGTATAGCGCAAAAAATAAAAACGGCAGAGGTGATCAAATACCATCAAAAGAAAGCTCTATTGGTGGGAAAAAAAGGACGCAAATTTTGTTTTGTTTGGGTACAGCATTGCATGACCGCGCAATTAGCAGTTAAATCGACACAGTGCCAAATTGTAAAAAGTGCTCTGGCCAGGAAGGGGGTAAATCCTTCCGGGGCTGAAGTGGTTAAAATCACTGCTCCTGAAAAAACGGCCGTTTTTAAAACTTTTTTTGCATTGATCCATGTCCCCTGGGGCATTTATGACAATAACTTGCATATAAGCCTTTAAAATTAGCACTTTTGATTATTCATGTTCGTGTCCCATAGACTTTAACGGTGTTCGCATGTTCAAACGAACTTTTTTCCTGTTCGCATGTTCTGGTGCGAACCGAACAGGGGGGTGTTCGGCTCATTCCTACTCCTGAGTCCTGTGTGTTATACAGTCCTGAGTCCTGTGTGTTATACATTCCTGAGCCCTGTGTGTTATACACTCCTGAGTCCTGTGTGTTATACAGTCCTGAGTCCTGTGTGTTATACATTCCTGAGCCCTGTGTGTTATACACTCCTGAGCCCAGTGTGTTATACACTCCTGAGCCCAGTGTGTTATACAGTCCTGAGCCCTGTGTGTTATACACTCCTGAGTTCTGTGTGTTATACACTCCTGAGCCCTGTGTGTTATACACTCCCGAGCCCTGTGTGTTATACACTCCTTAGCCCTGTGTGTTATACAGTCCTGAGTCCTGTGTGTTATACAGTCCTGAGCCCTGTGTGTTATACTACACTCCTGAGCCCTGTGTGTTATACACTCCTGAGCCCTGTGTGTTATACAGTCCTGAGACCTGTGTGTTATACACTCCTTAGACCTGTGTGTTATACACTCCTGAGTCCTGTGTGTTATACACTCCTGAGTCCTGTGTGGTATACACTCCTGAATCCTGTGTGTTATACACTCCTGAGTCCTGTATGTTATACACTCCTGAGCCCTGTGTGTTATACACTCCTGAGCCCTGTGTGTTATACACTCCTGAGTCCTGTGTGTTATACACTCCTGAGTCCTGTGTGTTATACACTCCTGAGCCCTGTGTGTTATATACTCCTGAGCCCTGTGTGTTATACACTCCTGAGCCCTGTGTGTTATACACTCCTGAATCTTATGTGTTATACACTCCTAAGTCCTGTGTGTTATACACTCCTGAGTCCTGTGTGTTATACACTCCTGAGCCCTGTGTGTTATACATTCCCGAGCCCTGTGTGTTATACACTCCTTAGCCCTGTGTGTTATACAGTCCTGAGTCCTGTGTGTTATACAGTCCTGAGCCCTGTGTGTTATACTACACTCCTGAGCCCTGTGTGTTATACACTCCTGAGCCCTGTGTGTTATACAGTCCTGAGACCTGTGTGTTATACAGTCCTGAGACCTGTGTGTTATACAGTCCTGAGACCTGTGTGTTATACAGTCCTGAGACCTGTGTGTTATACAGTCCTGAGTCCTGTGTGTTACACACTCCTGAGCCCTGTGTGTTATACACTCCTGAGCCCTGTGTGTTATACACTCCTAAATCCTGTGTGTTATACACTCCTGAGCCCTGTGTGTTATACACTCCTGAGCCCTGTGTGTTATTCACTATTGAGTCCTGTGTGTTATACACTCCTGAGTCCTGTGTGTTATACACTCCTGAGCCCTGTGTGTTATACACTCCTGAGCCCTGTGTGTTATACACTCCTGAGCCCTGTGTGTTATACACTACTGAGCCCTGTGTGTAATACACTCCTGAGCCCTGTGTGTTATACACTCCTGAATCTTATGTGTTATACACTCCTGAGTCCTGTGTGTTATACACTCCTGAGTCCTGTGTGTTATACACTCCTGAGTCCTGTGTGTTATACACTCCTCAGTCCTGTACTTGTGTTACACATTCCTGAACCAAGTGTGATACACAGTTCTATGGCCTCACTTATTACAGTTATTTGAGGCCACTGTACTTCTCTCCTGTAATGCCCTGAACACACGGTCGGACTTTCCAATGGAATATGTGCGATCGGAGCTTGTTGTCAGAAATTCCGACCGTGTGTGGGCTCCATCTGACTTTTTCCATTGGAATTTCTGACACACAAAGTTTGAGAGCAGGCTATAAAATTTTCCGACAACAAAATCCGATCCTTTAAATTCCAATCGTGTGTACACATATCCGATGGACAAAGTGCCACGCATGCTCAGAATAAATTAAGAGACAAAAGCTACTGGCTATTGACCCGTTTATAGTCCTGACGTACGTGTTTTATGTCACTGCGTTCAGAATGATCGGATTTTCCGGCAACTTTGTGTGACCGTGTGTATGCAAGACAAGTTTGAGCCAACATCCGTCGGAAAAAATCTATGGATTTTGTTGTCGGAATGTCCGATCAATGTCTGACCGTGTGTACGGGGCATAAGGAAGGTGTGTATGGGAGTGGAGTTTAGGAGTGGCTTGGGTTGGGGTTTGGACGTGGTTTAGGGTGGGGTTTGGGCTGGGAGGGTGAGTTCTGTATAAAGTGTATTAATACCAATTCATTATTCTGCAGCACATTTGAGGATTGGATTTCTAACACTGGCATGTCAGTCTGATCCTAACAAGGCCAATCAGTGCTTGTCTGGTGTGATCAGACTCCATAGAACCATTCTGGGAGTTTCTCCTGGATTCTATCCTCACTACACATACAATGTTATATGTACATGTACCCCAACATGTGTACAATCAGGAGGAATTATTTCCATCTCTCTACAACTAATATTTTATTTTGTATGAGAGATAAAATAGATTCCTCTGATCTCTGATATAAATCAATGTCTGGCAGACAGTTCGGGGTCTTCTCACTGTATCGGCCTCGTCCTCTGCTGGGCTTGTAGATGAAATGACTAGGACTTCTCTTTGAGGCTCAGTGAGGTGACAATTTTATATCTACAAGGATGGGGGGATTTTATTGGCATCTAGGGGTCACTTCTGGTCTAGAGACTCGCTCTGTCCTTCCAGATTCTAATTGAGGACCATCTGTCTATGATTGGTCACTGAATGAAGAGAATACGGAGTCTTGTGCGTCTTCTGGTCTGTTTCAGGTCCAAATTCAGCCCAAAATTCAGGGAGAAATCAGACCTGAAACGGTGAATGGAGACGCACCGGACCCCCTGCTGTGAGCCGCTGTGACCTCCAGTGTGAACCCAGCCAAAGTCTGATCCCTGATAGTCAGTGGAGGGGGGAGGGGATGAAAGCCAATATCAGCGAGTGACCTGAAGGACTATGATGGGAAGTCCCAGTGTAACCGGCCAATCAGAAATCTGTCTTTGTATAACTTTCATCTAGGTGACATGTCTGGATCCCTCACAGAGAAGATTTATACCAGAATCCTGCAGAATATTATATCATTTATAGGATAATTCTCACCCCAGACTCTGCAGAGTACAGCCAGGATGTCTGAGCCCCTCACATAGAAGTTTTATTCCAGAGTCTTCCAGATTATTCCCTAATAAATTCAGTCTGGTGAGGGATCGATTATTGATAAGAATGGATCGGAGATCATCCCAGCCAGAGGAAGTCACATCACATTCCCACAACCTGCAGAGACAAATCCAGACACATGATATTATATTATAAGATGAATATGAGGAATTATTCCCATTTAGTGAAAAGTAACATAACATCACTAGAGTGGAATATCAGGATATACAGAATGTTATACAGAGGAAAGATCTTGTTATTAGGGAAGATAATAAAGGTGAAGCTGTTGTAGTACTTATGTCTACACAGTATAAAGAGGGGGCACTATGACAGCTCAGTCACCCCCTTATGTACCCGGTTATTAAGCAGAACCTCACACAGTGTCTCATACAGGGGCTTCTGAAATTGATAGATAAAGGAAAGGATCTGGGGGGTTTATGAAATAAAACAGCAGAATTTCTTATGGTGGATACCCCAGTGACCCCAATATTCCATCACCTTCCTAAAGTCCACAAATCAGCAGTTCCCATTGAAGATCACCGGATTGTGGCAGGAATAGGATCCCTTATAGAGAATGTAGGGGGGGAGGGGTGGATATGCATTTCCAGTCTTTAGCGCTGAGACTTCTGGGCATGGGCGTCCGCAGAAATTTTTTCAGGGGGGGCATCATTTTAAGGTCACCCATGCTCCGCCCTTTTTGTCAACATCATAGAGGGGAGGGGCTTGAGTGGGCAGTGCCGCGCCAGCTGGATGTACATCTCTCTATCTCGCCCCAGTTGGTCATCATTTTAGAATTAAAATTATTGCACACAACAATGCCCACCCCACTAACACTACAATGCCCACCGCACTACACTGCCCACCCCACTAACACTACACTGCCCACCCCACTATACTGCCCACCCCACTAACAATACACTGCCCATCCCACTAACACTATACTGCCCACCCCACTAACACTACACTGCCCACCCCACTAACACTACACTGCCCACCCCACTACACTGCCCACCCCACTAACACTACACTGCCCACCCCACTAACACTACACTGCCCACCCCACTAACACTACAATGCCCACCCCACTAACACTACACTGCCCACCTCACTAACACTACAATGCCCACCCCACTAACACTACCCTGCCCACCCCACTAACACTACACTACCCACCCCACTAACACTACACTGCCCACCCAACTAACACTGCAACAATGCCCACCCCACTAACACTACAATGCCCACCGCACTACACTGCCCACCCCACTACACTACAATGCCCACCCCACTAACACTACACTGCCAACCCCACTAACACTACACTGCCCACCCCACTAACACTACACTGCCCACCCCACTAACACTACAATGCCCACCCCACTAACACTACACTGCCCAACCCACTAACACTACAATGCTCACCCCACTAACACTACAACAATGCCCACCCCACTAACACTACAATGCCCACCGCACTACACTGCCCACCCCACTACACTACAATGCCCACCCCACTAACACTACACTGCCCACCCCACTAACACTACACTGCCCACCCCACTAACCCTACAATGCCCACCCCACTAACACTACAATGCCCACCGCACTACACTGCCCACCCCACTAACACTACACTGGCCACCCCACTAACACTACACTGCCCACCCCACTAACACTACACTGGCCACCCCACTAACACTACACTGCCCACCCCACTAACACTACACTGCCCACCCCACTAACACTACAACAATGCCCACCCCACTAACACTACAACAATGCCCACCGCACTACACTGCCCACCCCACTAACACTACACTGCCCACCCCACTAACACTACACTGCCCACACCACTAACACTACACTGCCCACCCCACTAACACTACAATGCCCACCCCACTAACACTACAATGCCCACCCCACTAACACTACAACAATGTCCACCCCACTAAAACTACAATGCCCACCGCACTACACTGCCCACCCCACTACACTACAATGCCCACCCCACTTACACTACACTGCCCACCCCACTAACACTACAATGCCCACCCCACTAACACTACAACAATGCCCACCCCACTAACACTACAATGCCCACCGCACTACACTGCCCACCCCACTAACACTACACTGGTCACCCCACTAACACTACACTGCCCACCCCACTAACACTACACTGCCCATCCCACTACACTGCCCACCCCACTAACACTACACTGCCCACCCCACTAACACTACACTGTCAGGCATGCTGCAAGTTTGCGCGCTGGCTGAAATGAATGCATGGATGTAGGCAGCGTGACTCTCCATAACTGCTCGCTGGCTGGCGGCTGCTCCGTCCCTCCTCTGAGACGACTCACCTGCTTTTTTATTGATCAGTCTGCCACATTGCCGATTGCCAGATGACGTCCCAGTTCCAGATCCGGATCCGGCGCGGTCAGATGGAGAGGAGGAGGAGACGATGGCGGCGGCACAAATAAGGAGGCGGAACTGGACTCCAGGAACAGCCTTCGCACATGCACCGCCCAGGCCTTCCGCAGCATATAACCCCATTCGCTGGGTAAAGGTGTGAGCAGGGCCAGTGTCAGCATCAGCTTTTCTTGAGGGACCCATAGCTTTAGTGCCCTCCCTCTCCTGGTACCTTAAGGCTTTCCCCCTTTCCACATTTCCTCCCTCATGCTGGCGCCGGCTCTGTACCCACCCAGGATCAGCCTGGCCCCTGAGTGTCCATGTGCGGACACCTTGCTCCAGGGGGGGGGCACTAGCCCCCCCTTGCCCCTACCTGCGGACGCCCATGCTTCTGGGATATATTAGAGATACAAGTACTATATTGATGGATATTCCACATTTACAATGGGATTCTACATTCACATGGGGGACACTTCACATTAAAGCACTTTATTCTTCCATCCCCCATTCTTTAGTGTCTCCAGCAATCAGATATCATCTCCATAGATATAGATCATATACTAGGATGTTACAGGAATTATTACAGAGGATGTAAAGGATGAAGGTTTTTTACCTTAACCGCTTCAGCCCCGGAAGGATTTACCCCCTTGATGACCAGAGCACTTTTTACAATTTGGCACTGCACTGCTTTATCTGGTAATTGCGCGGTCATGCAATGCTGTACACAAACTAAATTTGTGTACCTTTTCCCACAAATAGAATTTTCTTTTGGGGGTATTTTATCACCTCTGGGACTTTTATTTTTTGCAATATAAATGAAAAAAGAACGACATTTTTTTTAAAAATATTTCTACTTTGTGTCATAAGAAAAATCCAATAAACTCAATTTTAGTCATATTTAGGCCAAAATGTATTCGGCCACATGTCTTGGGTAAAAAAAGTAATAAGTGTATATTTATTGGTTTGTGCAAAAGTTATAGTGTCTACAAACTATGATGCATTTACTGGAATTTAAACAGCTTTTAGTTTATGACTGCCTATCTCATTTCTTGAGGTGCTAAAATGTCAGGGCAGTAAAAACCCCCCAAATGACCCCATTTTGGAAAGTAGACACCCCAAGGAATTTGCTGAGAGGCATGTTGAGTCCATTGAATATTTTTTTTTTTTATCACAAGTGATTGAAAAATGATAAAAGAAAGAAAAAGTAGACAAAGTTGTCACTTAATGATATATTGCTCACACATGACATGGGTATATATGGAATTACACCCCAAAATACATTCTGCTGCTTCTCCTGAGTATGGGGATACCACATGTGTGAGACTTTTTGGGAGCCTAGCCGCGTACGGGGCCCCGAAAACCAATCACCACCTTCAGGATTTCTAAGGGTGTAAATTTTTGATTTTACTCCTCCCTACCTATCACAGTTTCTGAGGCCATGAAATGTCAAGATAGCACAAAACCCCCCCAAATGACCCCATTTTGGAAAGTAGACACCCAAAGATATTTGCTGAGAGGTATGGTGAGTATTTTGTAGATCTCACTTTTTGTCACAAAGTTTTAAAAATTTAAAAAAGAAAAAAAAAATTCCTTTTCTTTCTTAATTTTCCAAAACAAATGAGATCTGCAAAATACTCACCATGCCTCTCAGCAAATATCTTGGGGTGTCTACTTTCCAAAAAATGGGGTCATTTGGGGTGTTGAACTGTCCTGGCATTTTATGCCCAACATTAGAAGCGTATTCCACACATCACCCACTCTTCTAACCACTTGAACCACCAAGTCCTTTCTGATTCTTTTTTTTTTTACAGGAAACATTTTTTTTTGCTAAAAAATTACTTTGAACCCCCAAACATCATATGATAAATGTTTTTGCCATACCAGAAAAACTAGAGAGTTTGCCACATCCCTGTATATATAGAGAAAGTTAGAATACCCCCAATTGGGACTTTAAATCAGTGGAGTGCAGTACAATACAAAAGTGCGTACATAGAGTAGTTTCTCTCCAGTAACCAAGAACACTTTCTGGTAACCAAATCCAGGGAAAGCTATCTGGTACCCAACGTGTTTCAGGTTCACATTCCTTTCATCAGGGGTATTTGTATAGGAGATTTTAAATTTGAGATATGGTGAATGGCACCGCAACCAAACACACAGAGTATTCAGGCAAGACTGAAATTAAGATTGTCAGTGGATGGTGTATGTAGAGGTATTCAACCTATATTTGAAATGTAAAGGCCCGCAAGAAAGGAACGTGTCAGTGGTCCCTCAGGCCAGAGAATGTGCAGCTGGAAATGATAACTTCACAGCTTCTATGGAGATCTCACAGTAGGGGTCAGAATAGGACATTGGTCAGGGTCCTGTGTAAATGTGTAAAGAGGCCCTACAGATTAAAATGGTGGGTGTTATTTTTTTTTCACAAAGTATTTGAACAGTGATTTTTCAAACACAATTTTTTGGGAAAAATTTTTTTTTGAATTGTAATGCACAAAACACACTATTTTGCCCAAATGTTTAGTGAAATATAAAATATGATCTTATTCCGAGTACATAGATACCAAACATAACATGCTTTAAAATTACACACACCCACACAGCGGCAACAAACTATATACGTTTTAAAAAGCCTTTACAGGTTATCACTTTAGATTTACAGAGGACGTCTACTGTTAGAATTACTGCCCTCGATCTGACGTTTGTGGTAATACCTCACATGCATGGTGCAATTGCTGTTCACATATGTCACGTGACTGACACTTGCATTCACCTTTACGCATGTGCAAGGGGGGGACAGGGGTGGTTTTATTTATTTAAATCATTTATATTGCTTTTTTATTTTATTTTGACACTGTCCCTTTCATTTATTTTTTAATCATTTTTATTGTTACCACAGGGAATGTAAATATCCCCCATGATAGCAATATCTAGTGAAAGGTACTCTTTTTTTGAAAATTTTTGGGTCTATTAGACTCTAGATCTCTCCTCACCCCCTAAAAGCATCTGACTACACCAAGATCAGTGTGATAAGATGGCGCTGTTTATATCCGGCAAAACTGAAGTCATGAAATGCTCGTAGCTTCAGGTTTTTTAGGCCATAGAGATGATTGGAGCCGTTCTAGGCTTCGATCAGCTCTATGGTCAGCTGGTGGAACCACCGGCTGAATCCTCGAGTTCCACGGTGGGACAGGAGAGCCTGAGAAATCCATGGAAGACAGCAGAGGGAGACATTCCCTCTCACTACTTGTAAAAGCAGTCTAGTGACTAATTAGCCACTAGTATTGCTTTTACATAAAAGCTGACCGCTGGCTCAAATGAGAGATACCAAGATGATGTCTAAACCTGCAGGCATCATTCCAGTATAACCACTCAAAGTCCAGCAACATACCAGTATGGTCCTTGTTGGGCATATATTGTAATGTTCTTTTTTTTTCATGCAGTCAGATTCCTCCATTCACATTGATCGATCAATCGGTGGTATGCCCATGGCGTTAGTGCGCGTCCGCCTATGGGCGTTGCTGCACGTATGCCTGGTGGTGCTGGTGTGCACGCCGGTGTCCTGGGGTGCGCTCGGGCGCGTGCGTCTGTGCGTATCGGTGCGCGCACGAGCGTGGCGTTTGGCGCCATTCAGCCTATTTAGGTCTGCTTCAATCTCTGATTGGTGCTGCCTGATCAACAGCTCTTGTGCCAAGTTCCGTGATCCTCTCTGTGTTCCTGTATCTCCGAAGTTCTGATCTGTTATGACCCGGCTTGCCTTTTGGACCTCCTTGACTGCTGCCTGAACCTGACCCCGGATTGTTTGACCCCGCTTTTGCCTGCTCCTTTTGTACTTCTGCATGAGCGCCACCCCGCACACCATGGCCAGCCAGACTAGACACGCCAATGCCCCAGGAGCACGTGCCCCAGCACGCACAGGAACGCGCGCACCAACGCGCCCCGTCGTTTACCGGCGTCCAACCAGGTAACCTCTCTGACAGTGCCCTCTCCTCAAGGGCAGACTCCGGATGCCCAGCTGGGCCATCTTCGAGGCATGAGAAGCTTTGAATGACTGCAAGAGCTCTCTGGCGTGCAAGTTGCTTTCTGGCTCCCATGAGTTGTCTTCAGGCCCATAGCCTTTCCACATTACGAGGTATTGGGTTTAGTTGCGTGTTCTTCTGCAATCTGAAATTGCCTCCACCTCAAATTCCTCTTCGCCGTTAACTAGTATAAGCTTGGGTGGACCGATACTGCGGCCAACAAAGGAATTGGGAGTGACCGGTTTCAAAAGAGACAAGTGGAAGACTGGATGTATCTTCAGGGAGTTAGGCAGGTCAAGTTCATAGGCCATGTTGTTAATCTTCCTTTTAACCAAGAAAGTACTTAGGGCCTAGTTTTCTGGACGGACAGGTCAACTTCAGGTTAGCGGTGGATAACCAAACTGGGTTGCCAGGTTTCAAGACAAGCTCTCCACGTCTCTTCCTGTCGAACATCCTCTTGTATTATTCCTGAGCTTTGGCCATGGTATCCTGTAGTAATTTTTTGAAAAGAAATCCAAAGTTTCAGACACTGCAGGGACAGAGCACTCGGGTATTGACCCAGGCAAAAAGGACGGATGGAAGCCGTAATTAGCATAGAATGGTGTTTGATTGGTAGCTGAATGCAATGAGTTATTGTAAGAGAACTCTGCAATGGGAAGCAGGGAGGCCCAATCGTCCTGGGAGAATGTGGAAAAACAGCGGAGATATTTCTCCAAGGTCTGATTCGTCCTTTCAGTTTGCCCATTTGACTGGGGATGATAGGCCGAGGAGAATGCTAATTCAATTTCCAAGGAGCCGCAGAGGGCTTTTCAGAATCTGGAGGTGAATTGGACACCTCGGTCAGAAATTATGTTCGTTGGCACTCCATGTAATCTGATAATTTCTCTGATAAAGATAGTAGCTGTTTCCATAGCCGAGGGGGTACCCTTCATGGGAAGGAAGTGGGCCATCTTAGACAGCCTATCTACCACAACAAAGATGGAAGAAAAACCTTCTGATGGGGGAGTTCAACGATGAAGTCCATTGAAATCATGGTCCACGGCCTCTCTGGGACCAGTAAAGGTTTTAACAGACCCCACGCCCTTGCCCGGCTATTCTTGCTTCTGGCACAGGTATTACAAGACTCCACATACTCTGTCAGGTCACCTGTATCCAGGTGACAGATGCACCCCGTTGGGGTCAGGAGTGCACCGCTATGATAGTAGACCCTAAGGCTGACTGCTGCAGATGGAACTCGGGGTGGTTCAGGAAGGCAGGTCGCCTGGAGCACCAACACGGATCCCACAGTGAGTTAGAGCATAGATTCCCCAGGGCGCGGAGTCTAAGAGCCAGTTCGTGTTCACCAGAGCCTCTAGAGGTGAGGATGGACTGGGCTGCAACTGGCTCCAGGTCGCAGCCCCCAGGGTCTCCCAGCTCATGCTCACGGTAGGCTACAGGAGGATGGAGAGGAAACAGAAGCCCAGGACAGCAAGGAATAGTAAGGAGGTAGCCAAATGTCGGGGCGACTAGCAGACAAGGACAACAGAGTACACGCCAAGGTTCAGGGTCACAGGCAAGCAGGGATGGTCAGGAACAAGCCAAAGGTCAGGGTCATGAGCAGACAGGAATAGTTAAGAACAGGCCAAAGTCAGTAACAGGAATCAGATATAGGAAACACAGCAAGTACACACAGAGGCTAACACACAATGGTTGATCAGCACTGCTGGCTTGAGTGCACAGGTTAATATAGGGTTCCCGATAGGGCCTGGGGTGGGGCCATGCTTAGAGGAGAGGTTACAAAAGCAGTCACGTGAGGGTCCGCTGGTCTCTAGAGATGAACACATGGAGACAGGTATGCTGATCGACAAACTCTATTGCATAACCATGACATACTCCTTGCAGTCTTTAAAAGATGAGGCCACCAGAAGGTACATTGTACTAGATTGATTGTTTTTCGTGAGCCAAAGTGTCCGGCCAACTTGTGATCATGGCACAATTCTAACACCTGTACTTTTAGCTCCTCAGGGACCACAGTTTTGTTTTCATACCAAAACAGCCTGTCTTTGGCACAAGCTTCAGCAGGTGGTGTCATTCCCATAGAGGCCCATCTAATTTGGGAGACCAGATCTTCTTGAAGCAGCAGGAAATTCCCAGAAGGGAGGATGGTGTCTGGAGGTAGGGCTTTTTCTGAGTTGTGGAACATGCGAGAGAGTGCGTCAGACTTGACATTCTTGGATCCGGGTCTGTAGGTAATGTGGAATTGGAATCGGGAAAAAAAAGTGCCTATCTGGCCTGCCGAGGTTTTAGTCTCTTAGCCGTTCTCAGGTATTCTAAATTTTTATGTCGATGGAGAATAAGTACAGCGCTGCACCAATGGTGTTGTAAAGATGGTTACACAATAAGCAGCTAACACACCTCTTAGACACAGGTAGAAGTAATTTAACAGAAAATATATAGTGTAGCGCTATGTGTGTAAATATTAGGAGGTATGAAAACAGTGAATTTAGGCTCGAGCCATCTCTCAATGGCCAGCAAATGGGCAAAAATAATTCAAAATTAAATAAGAATACCTCAATACAATCAAAAGTGCACTAAATGTTACACAATGACATGTAAAATATAATGATTGTAATAAACCAGTGAAAAAAATGGTGAACAAAACCAAATTATAAATAAATAAAAAATCAACCGAAAGAGTCCTTAGATGTTAGAAAATGTGTTCCTGGTAAAAATCAAAAACCACCACCAAAAGTCTCTGAGGGTTAACTGGTGAAAACAGCAATGGAAAGCTTCTGGTAGATGAAAAAGTAGAACACCAAATGAATGAGACGTCTAAATATATGACAGGACCATCACCAGAGCATCTGAGGAGGCTTACCGGAAGCAGGGGACTTGAAAAGACATACGTCTTACAAGTCTCAGAAAGCTTATTTAGCCGCCAGGGCTGGCAAGATGGATCATCAGGTATCCACAACTTCAAATGGGGGGGAGGGGAAGATCTTGTCACAGCTTCAACCGTCCAGACATTTCAACAGGCCAACCGGATGTTTTTAAATACCATGAGAGAAATAAAGCTCACATGGCATGATATTGTTTAAAAAAACATTCATTTATTAAAATAATAAAAAAGGGACACTCATGGGATATAAGATCGTAAACAGCTCAAATTGTATCAGTCGCGGTGATCGTAGGGGGTCCACGCAACATGTTTTGGCTAACGAGCCTTCATCTGGGGTGTGGAGCCCCCTATCTCACCGCTATTTAAACCAGAAATGACCCCCACTGGGAGTGTCACAACACAGGAAGTGACCGACTGATGTCACTTCCGGTTCTCAAATTGATGTTAGTGCGTATAAAATATATATACAACAAAGAAAATGCAGTGAGCGGTATTATACCGCTAACACCAAAAATGTGGATCAGAAATAAAATGGAAATTATAAGTTAGAATGTCACAGATGATGATAGTATTGTGACCGGCCGATCCGGAAGTGCTCAGGATACAAGCCAAGCCTGCATATCGGCACGGCCAGATCACATAGGTCAGAGCGCCCTCGCGCTCCGCCCACCAGACTCGGCCAGACACCGAGGCTGTGCGCAATAGCGGAATCCACAGAGGGAAGTCCGCCAGCGCACCAAGCCTTGCCATCAACCCATAGATCCCATAGGTCGGGGGTTACGTGAGAAAAACCCCACAGGGTACAGGAGGGCTTTGGCGCCTTGTCTTTGCGAGAGCACAGCTCCTACCGCAATTTCGGATGCGTCAACTTCCAATACGAAGGGTAGGGCTGGTTTGGGATGTTTAAGAATGGTGGCTGAGGTAAACAAAGCCTTGAGTTCTTCAAAGGCCAGCTGCGCCTTAGGAGTCCAGCAAAACCGGGTCCCTTGTCTGATGAGTTCAGTGATAGGAGTTATTATCGAAGAAAATCCCTTGATGAACTTCCTATAGAAATTGGCGAAGCCAATAAAGCGCTGTACTCCTTTTTTATCTACAGGTGCAGGCCAATCCAGGATAGCGGATACTTTTTGAGGGTCCATCTTGATACCCTCTGGAGAGATGACCAGGCCTAGAAACTGAATAGATTGGAGCTCGAACTCACATTTTTTGAGTTTGGCATAAAGCCCATGTTTGAGTCGGTTAAGTACGTTTCGTACATGTCTGTGGTGGTCGATCAGGGAAGCGGAAAAAAAAAGAATATCGTCCAGATAGACTATGACGTACAGGTCCAGAAAGTCACAGAAGACATCATTAACGAAGTGTTGGAAGGTGGCTGGCGCGTTACACAGGCCAAAGGGCATGACGAGGTACTCGAAGTGCCCGAATCGAGTACGAAAAGCCGTCTTCCACTCGTCCTCTCTCTTATGCGGATCAAATTGTAGGCTCCGCGGAGAACCAGCTTGGTGAAAACTGTAGCGGACCCCAATCTTTGAAACAGTTCAGGTACTAAAGGTAATGGATATCTTTTCTTTATGGTAATTTTATTTAATTCCCGGTAGTCGAAACAGGGACGTAGGGAGTGATCCTTCTTCTCAACGAAGAAGATGCCCGCACCTGCTGGAGATGTGGAGGGACGAATGATTCCCTTCTTTAGGTTTTCGTCAATATAGGTTTTCAAGGTGCCCAGCTCCTGCTCAGTTAAGGGAAAAATCCTTCCGAAAGGAACTTTAGTTCCGGGTAAGAGTTCTTTTGGGCAGTCGTAGGGCCTGTGTATCGGGAGAGTCTCTGCCCCCTTCTTGCTGAACACATCCAGGAAATCCCGGTAGGGCTTGGGAAGAGTTTGGTAAAGCTTGGTATCAGAGTCTAAGCAAAGGCACTGAGATGGTGTTATGGGTGTTCCAAATAAACAGTGTTGTTTGCAGTAATTGGAGAGAAACTGAATCTTGCCTGTGGACCAGTCGATGCTGGGATTGTGAGCCTGTAGCCAAGGCATTCCCAGGATGATTGGAAATAGGGGAGAGGAGATGACATCCAGGCGTAAGATTTCCTGATGTTCCGGGCCAATAGTGGCCAGTAAGGGAACGGTCTCCTGGGTAACTGGTCCGGAGCTGAGGGTGGAACCGTCTGCTAAGAATACTGCAAGTCCCTGGGCCTTGGGTTGGAGAGGAATACCATGGTTTTCAACGAAGGTTCGGTCAATGAAACCGCTGCATGCTCCAGAATCAATAATGGCCGGTACTGGGATGTTCCTTCCAGGTAGCTGTAACATAACAGAAAGTGTCAAATGGTTACCAGATCTGGGTGAGACAGGTGCACATAAAGAAGAGGACGGCAGGCACTTATGTCTCTTGTTGGGGCAGGCCCTCACAAAATGTCCTTGTTCTCCGCAGTACAGACACAAATTGAGCGCACGTCTGCGCGTCTTCTTTTCTGGGGTCAGGGATGGACGGAGCAGACCAAGCTGCATGGGTTCTGGAGCTTCCTGCGCCGGAGCAGAAGAGACAGGGGAAACTTGATTCGGAGCACTAGGAACCCTGGGCAACATCCAAGTGGGATGTGGGTGGCCAACGGACCTCTCTGAACGTCTCTCTCTCAGACGGCGGTCAATCTGGATTGACAGGTTTATGAGCTCATCCAGTGTCAGAGGTATCCCAACACATGCCAGTTCATCTTTGAGGGGATCAGATAACCCCAACCGATATTGGTGACGCAAGGCAGCGTCATTCCACTCTGTATCAGAGCTCCAACATCTGAACTCTACGGCGTAGTCTTCGGCCACTCTGCGACCTTGCTGCAGAGAGTGCAAGGCGGCTTCAGCAGTAGCTGTTAGTTGGGGGTCCTCGTATAGCTGAGACATCACTAGGAAGAGGTCATCCAAGGAATGCAGAGATCTTGATTTTTGCTCCAGTAGACGGTGAGCCCAGGTTTGAGGCTCTCCGGTCTTTAGTGATATGATGAACCCCACCTTTGTGGCTTCCAGAGAAAACGTGCGGGTTGTAAGGCAAAATAAAGCTCACATGCGTTGCGGAATGCCCAGAACTTGCAACGTTCTTCAGAGAACTTTTCGGGTGTGGGTACCCTGGGCTCCGGGGGAAGCATTACTACAGAGGGTGCTGCGGAAGGGCCGGCAGGCGCTGCTCCTTGAGGGGATGCTGAGAGGGCCTGGACCTGTCCCTCTAGTCTCATATAGCCTTCTTGTAGGCTTTTGACTGCCTGGGTGAGGCCCGCTAGGTGCCTACAGAGTTCATCCATGGGGGAGGCCCCCTGCCCGGACTCAGTCATGGCTGCCTGATACTGTCAGGTCTCTCACTTACCAGACCGGTGAGTCCGCTTCGGCAGAGGGTAGTCTCCCTTACGTATCCGACTCAGGGCCCCTGTTAGAGTAGACAGGAAGCCCACGAGTGTGGAGTGGTATGAGGGCCTGGTGTATGGACCTGGAAGAGAGGTGGTCTTCCAAGCAGCAGGTAGTACTCAGGAACACTGGGAACTGATGCTGAGCAGGATCTATTAGGCTGGTCACACACAGGCTGAGGTCGGCAACGGGATGGCAGCAGAAGTACAAAAGGAGCAGGCAAAAGTGGGGTCAAACAAGCCGGGGTCAGGTTCAGGCAGCAGTCAAGGAGGTCCAAAAGGCAAGCCGGGTCGTAACAGATCAGAACTTCGGAGATACAGGAACACAGAGAGGATCACGGAACTTGGCACAAGAGCTGTTGATCAGGCAGCACCGATCAGAGATTGAAGCAGACCTAAATAGGCTGATTGGTGCCAAACGCCGGGCTCGTGCACGCGCCGATACGCACAGATGCCCACGCACCCGCACGTGCCCGAGCGTGCCCCCAGACACCGGCGCGCACACCAGCACCACCACGCATACGTGCAGCAACGCCCATAAGCGGACGCGCGCGCGCCCGAGCGCCATCCCGCACACCATGGCCAGCCGGACTAGACACACCAGTGCCCCCTGGAGCAGGAACGTGCGCACCAACGCGCCCCTGCACACCGGCACCCAACCAGGTAACCTCTCTGACACTATCTAAGTTTAGTACATATTTAATATGCGATAATACTCTAAATGTAAACAAGACCCAAATTGTAACAGGACTAATAGGGCACTCTAACTTTCGGAGAACCACAAGCATCAGTGCCTCCACTCGACTTGTGTCCCAAGTTCACAATGCGGCTTGCGTTCCAAGCCTCATACGTATATCTCTGAAGAGGGGATGGCGGCTATCAACCTATCAGCCGCTGGTGTCTTAACCGCATGTATATCTGGAGCGTGCGCTCCAGGACTTGTGTGTGTCCAAGAGAGCGGCCAGCCCCGAGCCAGGCGTCATCACGTCCCATAACAAATCGAAAGCAATCAGCGGCTGGTCCCGAAACCACTCCCTGAACAGGAGCTTGCGCTCCACACCTTACAGCAACAGAAGAGGTTGGGCAGTCCCAATGAACTTTCCTAGTGATTGGCTGCCTGCTCTAGAGTGGCCATACCCCGCCCGCCAGGTCTAAAGAGCCATAGTCCGGGATACAGGGCATCTACAGTTGACACCCAAAGTATCCAAGGCAGAAATGGTCACGGTCAAACAGCCGTGAATTTGGGGTATTAGATGTCATCCAGCCCCTATATCCAAGCAAGGTAATACGTGCCCGGACATTCTACAAGGAATGCAGGGCAACGCCACCATGCCAGCTGGGGGGGGAGGGGCATAGGAGAGTGAACCCCCGGAAAAATAAAGGGTAATTGGAAATTTAAAATTAGAGTAGTCATAATAGCGCTAAAACCGGCGCTAAAGATACCTAATGCATAAGCTTCCACAGCCAACCACCAACCTATAGGGGGTAGCAGAATGGCAGGGGATATCCTAGTGCCAACCTCAGGATATCGGTGTCACTTAACCGATGTGGCCCGGCCAAGTAATACGTGCCCAAGCCTCATCAAAGAGTGCTGGATAACGCCAGAACACCGGCCTAAAGAGGAAGGGGCGCAAAGAAAGGGACAAATATAACCATACTAAAATAAAAAAAGAAAAACACTGTATAAAAAATCTAACCCTGGAAGCTCAACTGGAGGCGCTAAAAGTTTCAAGCGTATAATCGTCATAGGTGACCATCAGGCCTAAACCGGTTATCCAAATTAATGAACTCCCCACAGTATAAAGGACCCCAAATCATAATCAATAATCAAACCCCCAAACCAAGTTTAAAATAACCTCCTTCCAATCTAGGATGAATAAAGGGCAGAGGTGTGCCACGGCTAGGAAGAGCAGGTGTGTCTCATGCACGGCTGATGAAACAATTAATGTCCCATTCGACATTCATGCCGTACGGCGAGTAACACCTCAACTCATATATCCAATAAGTTTTGAGCCGCGACACACCCCTCAAACGGGACTCTCCCCTCCAGTGGGGGACAAACTTGTCAATGATTACAAAGGAAGTGCCCGTAGGGTCCCTATTATGGCATTCCAAATAGTGCCGAGGCACACTATGCTTAAAGTGGTGTTCCGGCCGAAATTACACTTTGGGGACAAACTTGTCAATGATCACAAAGGAAGTGCCCGTAGGGTCCCTATTATGGCATTCCAAATAGTGCCGAGGCACACTATGCTTAAAGTGGTGTTCCGGCCAAAATTAAACTTTTTAAATAAAAATACCCCTATAATATACAAGCTTAATGTATTCTAGTAAAGTTAGTCTGTAAACTAAGATCTGTTTTGTTAGTTTATAGCAGTAGTTTGTTATTTTATAAACTTACAGCAGGCCGTGGCCATCTTAAGTGTGGGCATCTGAAGCCAGACTGTATTTCTTCCTGGATCTCATCCTTGCAGATCTCGCACATGCTCAGTATCCCTTGCAGTCTTGGAAGAAGGAGACCGACCGAGGAGGATCAACAATGTTGGGAGCGATTTTGCCGTGGACAGAGCGTGCGCCACGAAAAATGACACCAGCCTGGTCGGGCAGAACCGAACCCAATTCACGATCACTCTTCAACACCTTCCAATGCCTGTCTATGATTTTCTTAATTTATTTGTGCTGAACAGAAAATGAGGTGAAGAAAGACCATTTGAATTGGTTTTCTTCATGTACTTTGGGACGATCTACCAAGAGCGAATTCCTCTCCACTGTACTAACCTCCCCAATAGTAGTGTCCATAACCGAGGGTCTGTACCCTTTCTCCACAAACCTCTCTGTCTACCGGGATATACCCGTTGCGGTCCGTAGGTTTGAAAAACGTTTAAAGGACCAGTTGTCGATTAACTACGGAGACCTCTAAGTCCAAAAAGTGGATAGTCTCGGGACTTGCCTCGAAACTAAGTGAGATGTTCCTATCATTGGTATTCAAAAACTCCATATAGTCCTCCAGAGACCTGAGGTCACCTTTCCAAAGGAGGAGGATGTCGTCTATATACCTAGCCCACAGAACCAACTGAAGTGGTCTGTGGGCATAGACGACATCCTCCTCCCATAAAGCCATGAAAAGGTTGGCCAAACTGGGGGCATATTTGGCCCCCATGGCCACACCCTTGATCTGGGAGTAATAGGTTCCATGGAACCAGAAATAATTATGTTCCGTAGCGAACCTCAGAAGTTCCATGACGTAGTTGCGATGAATAAGGGGTAAACCTGAGTCTCTAGAAAGAAATAATTCAACCGCAGCTAGACCTTGATCCAATGGGATAGATGTATAAAGGGCAGAAACGTCTGCAGTAGCAAGCAAGAGGCCGTCTTGGTACTCTACTCCTTCTAGTAAATTGATACTTCATATTCCCATCGCACAATTTCCTGGATGAGCTCACGAAATGTGGGTGCTGCAGCAACAACCAGCTGAATACTGGTTCAAGTCAAAATGGAAATATTTGCCAGCACACCATGGAACGGCATAGATAGCGTCCAAACGTGTAGTTTATTGCATGATCACAACACAAAGAGAGTGCATCTCTCCTTGTGTTGTGATCATGCAATAAAGTACACATTTGGACGCTATCTACGCCATTCCACAGTGTGCTGGCAAATATTTCCATTTCTTCTAGTAAATTAAATCGCGGCTCTGGTGTCCTTCAAGTAGGAGGGCATTAGCTTAATCAAGGGCTGTAGGTAGAAGTCAATATACCTTCCAATGCGTGAGGTGACTGAATCGATCCCACTCACGATCGGACGGCCTGGAGGTTTAGTGGGGTTCTTGTGGACCTTTGGGAGGTAATATATCACCGGTATTCGGGGGGCTACAGGTACAAGAAACTCTCTCTCTCTTTCTGATTAAGAATTTTAAGAGAAAAGCCCTCATCAATAAGGGCCAAGAGAGCTTGTTTGTATTCCCTGGTAGGGTCATTGGGAAGGATATTGTATGTAGTTCGATCACTGAGTAATCTATTCATTTCTGCGGTGTAGTCATCCTTATCCAGGACGACTATACTGCCGCCTTTATCGGCTGGGCGAATGACAAGATTGTTTCTGTCACAGAGAGCATTGATACCAGCTGTGATAGCTGGATCCTGATGCATTCGCAGAAATATTCTCGAGATCGTGTAAAACCAAATCTTTAAAAACATTAATGGAATGGGAAGTGTTATTCGGGGGGTTAAAAAGTGATGGGTTTGAAAGGCCAGAGTGTGTGATATCACTCTGTGTGCTACCTCTAGGATTGGAGGCAGGCATAGATAAAAAGTGCCTCTGTATATTAAGTTTGCGGATATATTTGTGTACATCCACAAAAGTAGAGAATTTATTGAGCTTCCTGGGGGGGGGACAAATTTGAATTCTTTATCAAGGACATATTTCTTGTGGTCAGAAAGACTAACTTTACTCAAATTAAAAATACCAGCACTTAGTGTGACCTTTTTCTTTTTCCTCCATTGTAATCGCCACCCCCCTCTACATCCTCTTTTGTCTTTGGACTTCGGGGGGGTTGTAAATGGGTTTGTGAAAACCCGAGGCCTGAGGAGGGCCAGAGTGGTTATATGAATATTATGTTCCAGTATAATCATCTTCTCCTCCATCCCCATAGTAAGACTGATCATACTGTGTATCACGAGAACCATAGTCGCGAAGCACAGCATAGCGATTGTTGCTGTAGGTGGGGGTGTCGTACCCATAACTCTCGCTAGGGTAACCCATTCTGGCATCATGCCTGGGTCCCTGATAGGGCCCTCTACCTCTGTCATTCATATTACCTCTACCCCTACCATTAGGGTTGTCTGCCCCTCTGTCCCGAAGAGTGTCGCCCGTTGTAATTCTCAGCATTGCGACCCCTAGGGGCAGAGGGGTATCTCCCTCGGCTCTGCTGTCTGGGTGGATAGTTAGACTGGGGTAAATTCCTAGTGGCAGTAGTATTAGTCCCGTATTACATCGGTCTCCCCATTCTAGGGGGGCCGAGGGGGATCATATGTTAATCTCCTATCGAGATTAGGGACAGCCTGTTCCGTATTTTCAACAGGTAGGCCAATGGGCCCTGGGTCTACACCCTGGGCTATCTTCTTTTGTCAGCCGAACACCAAACCGTTTTTATAGTCGGTGAGATCACGGTTGTACTTTTTTTGTTTTTTTTTCCGTTGGTCCCTCTCTTCTTTTTCTAAGACAGTCCTGAGGTAAGTAGAGTGGGAAATGTATTCAGGCAATCCATTAGATGTTAACAGTTTATCCTTGAGGTCTCTGATTTCCAAATCAAGTGCCGTAAGTCTGCTCCGCTTTCTCTCAACAAGCCTCTCTCAAAGCCGATCAGCTTAATACCCGCCTCATTGAAATAGCAAAACTAGGGCTCAAGATCAGTATCCCCCTGTTGGGGGGAAACATCCCACCGTAAACCTCTCAGTACCATCTTTTCTTTGGTATACTGTTCCAAAAAGGCAATATCCCATTGTATGTGTAATTCAGTAATCATTAGGTTTTTGAGCCTGAGGAATAATCCACTCATTTCAGGGTCCATATTGTTTACAACAAAAACACCACTTGTGTTAATGGACCTAGTGGTCCTATATTCAAACCCATCCATAATGGAATAAAGTGATACGATAAGGTAGCTGCAGTAAATAAAAGGTCAGAACTAATGAACAAACTAAAAAGGAAATGCTGCGCTATCCAGTGAGACAAACTAAACTAAACAACAATAGCTGCTAGCACACAACAAACCAAGTTCCCAAAATGTAAAATAATACAGTGCAGCGCTAAACCTACATGCATAAATATAGTATAGTGTACTCGTATGAAACAAAGTGACATATAGTGACAAGCATCAAGAATATATATAAGCAGTGACCTGCTACAAATGGACAAAATAATGTCTATGCAAGATGTGACAAACACAAAAGTCCATAAATAGTGAGGTTGGTGGAAGTCTTCTCCAAAAAGGATGAGGGTACCATGTATCCTGGGGAGTCTATGGACACTTGAATGGGAAGGCGGACACAAATACCAAAGCACACAAAACTTCAAGAAGAAAAGATGGGTACCCTTACCAGATCCGTAGGATGCATCTACTGTATAGCAGTGTGTCTATCAGGCATAAGGGGGTGTTTTGTCCAGGATATCCAGCCGGATGGCGTCCTTTGGGTCTCAATCACACAAAACTTCAAGAAGAAAAGATGGGTACCCTTACTGGATCCGTAGGACGCATCTACCGTATAGCAGTGCGTCTATCAGGCATAAGGGGGTGTTTTGTCCAGGATATCCAGCCGGATGGCGTCCTCTGGGTCTCAATCACCAATGAGGGGTGGTTGTCTTGGGCAGGCGTTAGACCTCCGGTGCACCCGATCTTCGGTTCCAGAACAAGTAGGTCAGGAGAGAATAATTCTCAGTGGGCCCATGGAGGAAGAAAAAGGGAACTCCACATAGTGTAGATCAAATGGGGTTTTTAATGTCCAAAAAAAACATACAAAATACAGGTGATCACGAACAGGTAAAAAGTATAAAAAATGGCAATGTGGGAAGCTGAGAGAGCTGGCCCTACGGGTTTCAACTACACAGTCATCAACAGGGGCATAAAACAGCCTCCCCACATTGCACTTATATATAGATTGTACACAACTTTCAATTTAGCCAAACTCCGCCCCCGTCATGGCGGGACCGGAAGTGGATGTTCAATAAGAATACAACTATCTAAGTTTAGTACATATTTAATATGCAATAATATGCGAAACACTTTGGGTGTCAACTGTAGATGCCCTGTACTCCGGACTATGACTCTTTAAACCTGGGGGGGTGGGGTTTGGCCACTCTAGAGCAGGCGGCCAATCACTAGGAAAGTTCATTGGGGCCGCCCAGCCTCCTCTGTTGCTGTAAGGTGTGGAGCGCAAGCTCCCGTTTGGGGAGTGGTTTCGGGATCAGCCGCTGATTGGTTTCGATTTGTTATGGGACGTGATGACGCCTGCCTCAGGGCTGAGCGCTCTCTTGGACACGAACGAGTCCTGGAGCACACACCTTGGATATACATGCGGTTGAGACACCAGCGGCTGATAGGTTGATAGCCGCCATCCCCTCTTCAGAGATATACGTATGAGGCTTGGAACGCAAGCCGCATTGTGGACTGGGGACGCAAGTCGAGTGGAGGCGCTGATGCTTGTGGTTCTCCGAAAGTTACAGTGCCCTATTAGTCCTGTTACAATTTGGGTCTTGTTTACATTTAGGGTATTATCGCATATTAAATATGTACTAAACATAGATAGTTATGTTCTTAATGAACGGTCCCGCCATGACGGGGGCGGAGTTTGGCTAAACTGAAAGTTGTGTACAATCTATATATAAGTGCAACGTGGGGAGGCTGTTTTATGCCCCTGTTGATGACTGTGTCGTTGAAACCCGTAGGGCCAACTCTCTCAGCTTCCCACATTGCCATTTTTTATACTTTTTACCTGTTCGTGATCACCTGTATTTTGTATGTTTTTTTTGGACATTAAAAACCCCATTTGATCTACACTATGTGGAGTTCCCTTTTTCTTCCTCCATGGGCCCACTGAGAATTATTCTCTCCTGACCTACTTGTTCTGGAACCAGAGATCGGGTGCACCGGAGGTCTAACGCCTGCCCAAGACAACCACCCCTCATTGGTGATTGAGACCCAGAGGACGCCATCCGGCTGGATATCCTGGACAAAACACCCCCTTATGCCTGATAGACGCACTGCTATATGGTAGATGCGTCCTACGGATCCAGTAAGGGTACCCATCTTTTCTTCTTGAAGTTTTGTGTGCTTTGGTATTTGTGCCCGCCTTCCTATTCGAGTGTCCATAGTCTCCCCAGGATACATGGTACCCTCATCCTTTTTGGAGAAGACTTCCACCCACCTCACTATTTATGGACTTTTGTGTTTGTCACATCTTGCATAGACATTATTTTGTCCATTTGTAGCAGGTCACTGCTTATATATATTCTTGATGCTTGTCACTATATGTCACTTTGTTTCATACGAGTACACTATACTATATTTATGCATGTAGGTTTAGCGCTGCACTGTATTATTTTACATCTTCTTTGGGTTGCTCTTTGGGTAGAGGTACCACGGAGGACATCTGGAAAATGCCTCTCATGCAGCCAGATCACTGCATTTGCTTTGGGAAGTTGGGGCACAGCACCGTCTGGAAACAGAAGGGCTGTGATGATCTCTTCCTGGAATTTTAGGAAGGATCCAGTTCTTCCTGGCGCTTTGTATAGCACATAAGCGTTCAGCAGAGCCAATTGAAATAAGTATACAGACACTTTATTGTACCAGCGTCTGGTCTTATGGGCAATTAAGTACAACGCCATCATCTGGTCCTTGAAGTCCACCCCTCCCATGTTAAGGTTGTATTCGTGGACACAGAGGGGCTTCTCAACAACACCAGTCACTGTTGGAATTTGGACCGTCGTATCTGTGTGAATGGAGGACAGAACAAAAACATTCCGTGTGTCCCTCCACTTTACTGCAAGCAATTTATTACACTTTAAGCAGGCTCTCTCCCCCGTCTAAGTCGGGAATCTACAAGTCGTTGGGGGAAGCCCTGGAGATTAGATCGTACGGCACCAATTCCAGAATCAAAAAGGTGACTAAAAAGTGTCACGCTTGTGTAATAATTGTCCACATATAAATGGTACCCCTTTCTGAATAAGGGTGACACCAAGTCCCAAATAATCTTACTGCTGCTCCCTATGTAGTCTGGGCAGTTGTGGGGTTCCACGTTACTATCTTTTCCCTCGTAAACCATAAAACTATATGTATAGCCTGTGGCCCTGTCTCAGAGCTTATACATTTTGACCCCATATCTGGCACGCTTGCTGGGGGGATACTGTTTGAAAGAAAGGTGGACAAAGAATGTAATCAGGGACTCATCAATGCAGACAATTTGATCAGGAATAAAAAAGGCTTCAAATTGTTGTTTGAAGTGATTTTAGATGGGGCCGAATTTTGTGGAGCCGATCGTTTTCAGGGTCACCCCGAGGACGACAAAGTTCATTGTCGTTGAAGTGCATAAACCACAAGATTTGCTCGTATCTAGTCCTGGTCATGGAAGCAGAGAACACGGGCATATGGTGAATCGGGTCAGTGGACCAATATGACCGCAACTCACACTTTTTAGTAATGCCCATGAGGAGGGATAGGCCCAGAAAGGTCTTAGGCCCCTTTCACACGAGGCGGGCTCCGTTTCTATGGAGCCAGCCTCGGCCCGCCGGCTCTGCGGGAGATCTGTCCATTGATCTCCGCTGAGCCGGCAGATGACAGGTCCCTCTCTGCTCACTGAGCGGGGAGGGGCTTGTTAGGCGCCGCTGCCGCCTATGGAGGGATCAGACGAAAACGGACAGCGTGTCCGTTTTCGTCAGATCTCACCCGATCCGATCCGCCAGCGACGGATCTGGACGTAGAGCCCATACGTCTGCTTTTAGCGGATCGGACGGGGTCGGATGTCAGCGGACATGTCTCCGCTGACATCCGACGGTCCATAGGCTAACATGGATCGCCCGTTCAGGTCCGCCGTCAAAACTGACAGGCGGATCTGAACGGTCCGATCGTGTGAAAGGGGCCTTAAATTCGGGAACTGTAATAGGTTTACAGCCACATTTTCTGAAAAGGGTCAAATGAGGATTTGCGGTGATAAATTGACCAGCGTATAAATTGATTTTTTCCGCAATATATCTCTACAGATCTTCTGTAAAAAACAGCAAATAAAAGTCAAGGGTAAAGATGAGCTTGATGTTCGAGTCGAACATTGGGTGTTCGCCCGTTCACCGAACAGCATACAATATGGGGCATTCGCGGGAAATTTGAGTGCTGCGGAATGCCCCATAATGCACTGCGAGATCTGTATATATACGCTACACTGAATGCAGAGTATATATATATATATATATATATATATATATATATATATATATACGAATACACCGCCTGAAGTGTATAATATAATGAATGTACACCGCTGAATGAACTATGTGTATATATATATATATATATATATATATATAGTGGGGGTGGAAAGTATTCAGACCCCCTTAAATTTTTCACTCTTTGTTATATTGCAGCCATTTGCTAAAATCATTTAAGTTCATTTTTTTTTTCATTGATGTACACACAGCACCCCATATTGTACACACAGCCCCCCATATTGTACACACAGCACCCCATATTGACAGAAAAACACAAAATTGTTGACATTTTTGCAGATTTATTAAAAAAGAAAAACTGAAATATCACATGCTCCTAAGTATTCAGACCCTTTGCTGTGACACTCATATATTTAACTCAGGTGCTGTCCATTTCTTCTGATCATCCTTGAGATGGTTCTACACCTTCATTTGAGTCCAGCTGTGTTTGATTATACTTATTGGACTTGATTAGGAAAGCCACACACCTGTCTATATAAGACTTTACAGCTCACAGTGCATGTCAGAGCAAATGAGAATCATGAGGTCAAAGGAACTGCCTGAAAAGCTCAGAGACAGAATTGTGAAAAGGCACAGATCTGGCCAAGTTAACAAAAAAATATCTGCTGCACTTAAGTTTCCTAAGAGCACAGTGGCCTACATAATCCTTAAATGGAAGATGTTTAGGATGACCAGAACACTTCCTAGAGCTGGCTGTCCGGCCAAACTGAGCTATCGGGGGAGAAGAGCCTTGGTGAGAGAGGTAAAGAAGAACCCAAAGATTACTGTGGCTGAGCTCCAGAGATGCAGTCGGGAGACAGGAGAAAGCTGTAGAAAGTCAACCATCACTGCAGCCCTCCACCAGTCGGGGCTTTATGGCAGAGTGGCCCGACGGAAAACTCTGCTCAGTGCAAGACGCATGAAAGCCCGCATGGAGTTTGCTAAAAAAACACCTGAAAGACTCCAAGATGGTGAGAAATAAGATACTTTGGTCTGATGAGACCAAGATAGAACTTTTTGGCCATAATTCTAAGTGGTATGTGTGGAGAAAACCAGGCACTGCTCATCACCTGTCCAATACAGTTCCAACAGTGAAGCATGGTGGTGGCAGCATCATGCTGTGGGGGTGTTTTCCAGCTGCAGGGATAGGATGACTAGTTGCAATCGAGGGAAAGATGAATGCGGCCAAGTACAGGGATATCCTGGATGAAAACTTTCTCCAGAGTGCTCAGGACCTCAGACTAGGCCGAAGGTTTACCTTCCAACAAGACAATGACCCTAAGCACACAGCTAAAATAATGAAGGAGTGGCTTCACAACAACTCCGTGACTGTTCTTGAATGGCCCAGCCAGAGCCCTGACTTAAACCCAATTGAGCATCTCTGGAGAGACCTAAAAATGGCCGTCCAGGGGCGTGGCCAGGCAGCGCATGTAGAAGGACACACTTCTCCTCAGCTCCGCCGAAAATCCTGGTAATCATCCTCCAGATCACTCATCCAACCCGCTGACACCTCCGATCGGAACCGCAGCTATCCGGGCCACAGCAGACCCAACCACCCGACCGATCAGCAGCAGAAAAACATGCCAAAACGGGACAAGAACGGTGGCGGCCTGCCCGCAGCACAGGCCCAAGATGGCGCTCTGCCACAGCGATCTCAAAAGGAAAAATATAAGGAAGCAGCCCAGAAACTCCTGTTTGGTAATAAATCATCAAAAGAAATACCATCACCCACATCTGACCTCATTGAGGAAGAAGCAAACCAGCTGGAGATGGATAATACTATGCCACTGGAGGATGGCGCTGGATCCCCATCTGACTGGGCCACAGTGAGTACAGTATCACATCCCTATCAAGGCACTCAGACACCAAATATCCCCCTGGATGGCCCTGAACCCACTCTCAGAGATATCCTCTCCGCAGTGACTATATGCAACAGATCTATCTCAACCCTGACTGATGAAGTGAAGGGTGTTAAAGCTGAAATATCCTATGTGAGACAGGACATGCAAAAGCTGAGAGAGCGCACAGCTGCAGTGGAGAGTAGGGTCAGTGTTATTGAAGATGACTTAGTACCCATGCAGAGAGATTTAAAGTATAACTGCCATCTTGCTGATCAGCATGCTGCGCGTTTAGATGATTTGGAAAATCGCATGCGCCGCAACAATGTCCGCGCCTTAGGATTCCCAGAAAGGATAGAGGGTAAAGACCCTGTCGCTTTCATCGAACAATGGCTCCTCACTACATTTGGTAAAGAAGCATTCTCTCCGCTATTTGCGGTGGAGAGAGCGCATAGAGTGCCATCTCGCCCACTACCCCCTGGCAATCACCCGCGTGCTTTTCTGTTTAAGCTTTTAAACTACAAGGACAGAGATGTCATCCTTGCTAAAGCCAGAACCATGGGCAGTAAGTTATCCATTGAAAACTCCAAAATCTCCCTGTTTCCGGACTTTTCAGCTGAACTCCAGAAGCAGCGAGCAAAGTTTATGGATGTTAAACGAAGATTAAGGGACCTTAACTTGCCATATGCGATGCTATATCCTGCCCGCCTTAGGGTAGTCGCACTCGGAGAAACCCGCTTCTTTGAACGCCCGGACATGGCGGCCCAATGGCTAGATCGTGAGGATAGGGCCCTTAAAGCTGCCAGACCACAAAGAGATATCCCTGCTTAAGAGATAAGTCCTGGATATGCAATGACCTGGCAAGACCAGGTCTATTTTTGTTGGGATAAATCCCTGGGCCATGAAGAGGCCTTAAGATTCAAAATAATTGTTGTCTATGGAGGACAGTTTTTACTCTCACATCCGATGTTCAGGCGGCCGAGGAGAACTGTTTGTTTGTACCACCCTCCTCCCCACAGGATTTTCTTTTCCCCCTTTTTTTTTCTATTTTTTATCCTTTTGCTCCCTTTTCTGTCCGCATTTTTGCCTGCAAATAATGAAGCAATACATGCCTACCGTAGCTGTGAAACCCCTATGGAAACTAACTTATTGGTTGTCTAGGAGTTTTCAAGGCTTTTACCCCCCCCACACCTGTTGTGTGGGAAAAGTTAACGCTGCAGCCAAGTGGCTGTGTAAACTGTTGACCTTTAGATTCTTGCCATGCAGAGTAACATGCATTAACCCAATGATTTACTGTCTTCTGTACCTATGTACTAACCTAATAATGTATTTCTCCCTGCCTTGCAACATGATTTCATGTCTACAAATGCCTACATGTTCTCTGAAAGGAGAAAACAAGCATAATTTGGAGAAAAGGGGCCTATCACCCCTTCCAGATAACATGTCACGGTATAACCCGGGAGTCTTGTTGAGAATTATGCCGGCCTGGTCAATAATCCTGAAACAAAATGGGGATGACTAAATTGTCCATTGTGACTTGGAATGTCAGAGGACTGGGAAATCCAGTTAAAAGGGGGGCGGTCCTTAGACATCTCAAGTCGCTGAATGCGGGGGTAGTCTGCCTGCAGGAGACCCATTTCTCTGCAGACCCTCCTCCAAGCCTCTGTCCACGACTGTATACTAACCAATTTCATGCAACCCACTCCACTTACTCAAGGGGAGCAAGTATACTGTTCAGAAAAGATATTCAGTTCAACTGCATTAGAAAACGCATTGACCCGGCTGGCAGATATGTCTTTCTTTTATGCTCAATTACAGGCCTCAAATGTATTCTTGCTAGTATCTATATACCCCCACCGTATAACTCAGAGGTTATCCGACACCTAGCAGGTTTTATGGCCCAATACCCAGAAGTACCCTTACTGGCAATGGGGGACTACAATAATCTCTTAAATCCTCTCAAAGATAGATTTCCTGTACCTACTGCTGGCACATCTCAGATGAAAAGTGGTACCCCCTTTGCCAGACTACTTGAAGAAACAGGGCTGATAGATGTCTGGAGATCCAAACACCCAAATGATAAAAAATACTCCTGCCACTCAGCTTCACATGACGGGTTATCCAGAATAGATTTGGGCCTTGGAAATGACAAGATGCTACATTTAATAGTGGAATCTGACTATGCAGACAGGCACATATCTGATCACTCGGCACTTTGTGTAACCATTTCATTACCAAGTAGGTACAAACGGCCAATGTGGAAACTTAATCCCTTTTGGCTCTCGTTGTTTGCCGAGCCAGATCCTATAGCCAGAGCACTTACATTGTTTCTGAGAGATAACATTGGCACGGCTGGGCTGGGGCTGGTTTGGGATACAGCGAAAGCCTTTTTGAGAGGACAACTTATCAAAACAATATCACAGATTAAAACTGACACCAAGGCTTGGGAACTATTGATAAGAAATAGAGTCACCGAGACTGAAAACGAATATATTAACAATCCCACAGGAGACAATAAGAGAGCATGGTTGAGTGCACAGACAATGTCTGGACAACTGGCGTTGCAGCTGGCGGAGAACAAACGTTTTTTTCTCCAACAGTCATATTTTGAGGAGGGGGAGACGACTGGCCATATGCTTGCAGTACTGGCGCGGTCTCAACAGTCGACCTCTCTCATCTCCGCCATATGTGACGCACAGGGTGCTCTGAAATGCTCTACTCCTGATATCCTGAAGGTCTTTGGTGATTTCTATGCTGATCTATATACGTCTAAAGTTACGCCCACTGAGTGCAATAACACACTTCTTAGATAGCTGTGAACTCCCCAGTCTCTCACTAGAGGATAGGGTCATGCTCAATGCCCCTTTAACTGCAGAAGAACTGGATGTTGCCCTATGTTGCCCTATCTCAAACTAAAAACAATAAAGCACCAGGTATAGATGGCCTCCCTGCAGAGATATACAAACGCTATGCAGACTCCATGCTCCCCACACTGCTGAAGGTATACAATGAGGCATTTAAGGAGGGTTCATTGCCAAGCTCAATGAATGAGGCAATCATTATTGTTATATTAAAACCGGGTAAAGATGTGAATTCCCCAGGATCTTACAGACCCATCTCACTGCTCACATCCGATATCAAGTTGCTGGCCCGGATGTTAGCAAACAGATTGGCCAAGGTAATTCATAAAATAGTGCATAGAGACCAATCCGGGTTTATCCCCACGAGATCCACGGCCCAAAATATAAGAAGACTATTCCTGAACTTACAGCTCCCAGTGGACAACACAGGCAATAGAGCAATTTTTTCGCTGGACGCAGCTAAGGCTTTCGACAGTGTCGAGTGGCCTTATCTGTGGAAAACATTACAAAATATGGGATTGGGAGATACCTTTATTCGATGGATACAGCTTTTGTATGCTGCGCCCACGGCCAGAATACGGATTAATGGGGAACTTTCAGAACCCTTTCCTTTGTTTAGAGGCACCAGACAGGGGTGCCCACTGTCGCCCCTGCTGTTTGCCTTGGCCCTGGAACCTCTGGGAGCAAAAATCAGAGGAGACTCTAGAATAGCGGGATTCCAAAGAGGTATGAATAAAGATGTAGTGTCCATGTACGCAGATGATACCCTGCTCTACCTAGGAGACACAAAAGACTCATTAGAAACGGTTATGTCCCTCATCAAGGACTTCGGGGAGTTATCGGGCTTCTCCATTAACTGGGACAAGTCAGTGCTGATGCCGCTTGACCCCCTGAACATTCCATTACCACTGGGTGCGGAGATGATACAACAAGTAGGCTCATTCCGCTATCTAGGGATCCAGGTGACCCCTAACCCAGCCACTTATGTTGAACAGAACCTAACACCCTTATTAACCAAATTCCGCGAAAAAAGCAGGGCCTGGTGTAAACTGCCCCTGTCTGTTGTTGGTAGAATTAACCTTATTAAAATGGTCTGGGCACCACAACTACTTTATATTTTTAATAATTCCCCAGTTTGGATACCAAAAAAATGGTTCGATAAATTAGAGACCCAATTCAGAGAGCTCATATGGAGAAAAAAAATAGCGAGGATAAAATTATCAACGTTACAATACGGCAAAGAGGAGGGAGGACTTGCAGTCCCTCATCCTAGGATGTATTATCTCGCCTCCCAACTACAACAACTAGGAGGATGGGGCCTGCTGGACCCGAAAGACCCGATCCGTAAACTTGTAGTGCTGGAAGACAATAACTATTCAGCACTGACGGGTTTGGAGGCGGGATTCTTACACTTAGACCCGGAAGCTCCTACAGTTAAATTATTAAACTCACTTTGGGCCTATGTCAAAAAACTAATGGGCATCACGGGCTTTCTGTCCAGCACGCCTCTCTGGCGAAATAGACAACTGAAAGAAATACAAAAACTAAAAGACTTCAAGGGTTGGGAGGACGCAGGCATCAAATATATCTCACAGTTATATCAGGGCAACACTCTCAAATCATTTCAACAGATCCACACAGAGTTTGGAATCCCACATAATAATTTTTATAAATACCTCCAATTGCGACATGCCTTACAAACCCAGAATAGAAATTCTAGAATCCAACCGACAGAACATCCGATTATACAAGATGTATTTATGGATGAAGTTAAAAAGGGCATGATATCTAGATGTTATAATACACTTATAGCACGAATACAAGACCCCTCTAGATTACCATCCAGACAGAGGTGGGAGGAAGATATAGGAGCAATAGATGGAGACACCTGGGAGATATGCCTTATGAATGCCCCCTTGGTGTCACTTTCTGCATCACAGAAACTTTCACATCTTTACCTTCTACATAGGGCGTACAGAACCCCTCTTCAACTCTATAAGTGGGGAATTAGAGATTCACCCCTGTGCCCAAAATGTGAACGGGATCATGGAAATCTACTCCATATGATCTGGAAATGCCCCAAGCTATTCAGATATTGGAAGGAAGTACTGGACACGATTTCAGAAGTATATATGGTATCTCTTGAGAGAACTCCGGTGGTCTGTTTACTGGGGGGAATAGACGAAGAGTTTGCACCTCCACCTACACGTATAGCGCTTCTTCGTTTACTATACATAGCAAAGAAATTAATTGCCCAGTGGTGGATTACCCCGCGAGTTCCCACCAGGGGGCAATGGATAGACAGCGTGAATAGGATCCTAATAAGAGAAAAAATAACCTACCAACGTAGAAAGGCTCCACAAAAATTCCTCTCCATATGGCAGGCGTGGTTGGACGTTCCTGGTTTGGCCCCGCATCAACTAGTTAGGGATAGGTTACTCTTGGGTTGATGTAGACTTGACTACTGTATAATAACTATGCGCATGCAAGGAAACGTGAAATTTAAAAAAAAAAAAAAAAAAAAGACAGCCCTTGGGGAATATGAAACAGTATGTATGATGAGGTACTGCATGGCAAGGCTTTACTCTGTTTTGTTTCTATCCCTTTTTTTCTGTTTTTCCCTTCTTTTTTATTTCCTTACTTTAAAGATGAATATAATATTGAACTAAACATAACGAATCAAGTTAAGGTTGTCGGAATTATAATACAGTAAGAGTTGATTCTGATATTGCTGTTGAATGAACAACAGGTTCACTATTTTTATACTCTAATATGATTGGAAATCATTAAGCGCTCAGCATATAAGGGTACTATTATTATAGTTGGTATTTGCTTAAATCTGTACCTTGTATGGAGTCATACTCCCTGCGAAATATATTGTGTGTTAGACCTATTATAATTAAAAGACATAAGTAAGACAGGTGATGCTCCTGGTAGCATATCATTGGAACAGTCTACAATAATCTAAGGTAGTTGATAACTGCTCCTGTGACATGCTTTATGAGAATCCCGAAATTTGTACATGCCATATACGAGTATCTGTATGCTATCTGTATTTGTTTCTTTATGCAAAATAAAAACCTTTCTGACTAAAAAAAAAAAATGGCCGTCCACCAACGTTTACCATCCAACCAGACAGAACTGGAGAGGATCTGCAAGGAGGAATGGCAGAGGATCCCCAAATCCAGGTGTGAAAAACTTGTTGTATCTTTCCCAAAAAGACTCATCAAAAGGGGCTTCTACTAAATACTGAGCAAAGGGTCTGAATACTTAGGACCATGTGATATTTCAGTTTTTCTTTTTTAATAAATCTGCAAAAATGACAACAATTCTGTGTTTTTCTGTCAATATGGGGTGCTGTGTGTAGAATATGGGGTGCTGTGTGTAGAATATGGGGTGCTGTGTGTACAATATGGGGGGCTGTGTGTGCAATATGGGGTGCTGTGTGTACAATATGGGGGGCTGTGTGTACAATATGGGGTGATGTGTGTACAATATGGGGTGTTGTGTGTACAATATGGGGTGCTGTGTGTACAATATGGGGTGCTGTGTGTACAATATGGGTGCTCTGTGTACAATATGGGGTGCTGTGTGTACAATATGGGGTGCTGTGTGTACAATATGGGGTGCTGTGTGTACATTAATGAGGAAAAAAATGAACTTAAATGATTTTAGCAAATGGCTGCAATATAACAAAGAGTGAAAAATGTAGGGGGGTCTGAATATATTCCGTCCACACTGTATATACAACACCTAGGATGTATATATATATACACAATACATTGTAAGTGCAGCTAACTGACTCGCCTGCCTACTCTATCTAACTTAAATCAAATGACACTGACTCTCTCTCTGTCTATCCATCTCTCTCTCAATGCCGGAACACACTACACACATACTGCAAATGGCTGCAATATAACAGAGTGAAAAATTTAAAGGGGTCTGAATACTTTCCGTCCCCACTGTATATATAAGATACTGTCTGTATAAATACAGTGGGGCAAAAAAGTATTTAGTCACCACCAATTGTACAAGTTCTCCCACTTAAAAAGATGAGAGAGGCCTATAATTGTCATCATAGGTATACCTCAACTATGAGAGACAAAATGTGGAAACAAATCCAGACAATCACATTGTCTGATTTTTGAAAGAATTTATTTGCAAATTATGATGGAAAATAAGTATTTGGTCTCCTACAAACAAGCAAGATTTCTGGCTCTCACAGACCTGTATCTTCTTCTTTAAGAGGCTCCTCTGTCCTCCACTCATTACCTGTATTAATGGCACCTGTTTAAACTTGTTATCAGTATAAAAGACACCTTTCCACAACCTCAAACAGTCACACTCCAAACTCCACTATGGTGAAGACCAAAGAGCTGTCGAAGGACACCAGAAACAAAATTGTAGACCTGTATATATATATTAAATACACTGTAGTTAACTGAATAACCTGCCTGCCTGCTCAATCTAAATGACCCTCTCGCTTCGTCCATGCCAACAACACACTACACGGGGCAGACGTGCAGGCAGCCTTATATAGTGTAGGGCGTGGACTTAGGCCCCCTGAGCCATGATTGGCCAAAGACACTCTTCCTTTGGCCAATTATGGCTCTCTTAGCTGAGGGCGCTGGGATTGGCCAAAGCATGCAGGTCATGGTGCATGCTTTGGCCAATCATCATACAGCAATGCACTGCGCTCCTGCAGTGCATTATGGGGCACTCAAATTTGGCGTAAACGCTCCATAAAGTTCGGTTTTTGACGAACGGGCGAACAGCCAATGTTCGAGTCGAACTCATGTTCGACACGAACATAAAGCTCATCCCTATTCGCAAGTTCTGGTGCAAACCGAACTGGGGGTGTTCGGCTCATCCCTAGTCAAGGGTACTAAAATCCACTGTTTCACCAGAATTCTGGGTTGGCCAATGAATGGTGCTGTAGAAGTGGTGGGCTGCCAATCAGGATTAGCAAATGCATCAGGAAGGGCACTATGGGCTCTACGGGTCTTTCTTTGAATTCTTGGTGGCTGCGGGGCACTACTTGTGCTAGCCACCGCATCAGCTTAAACTGCACTTATGGGACTTGCCACGCCATGTCACCAAGTGTTGCTGCAGTGCTGGTTTGTCTACGACCAGGATGTACTAGGCTGCTGGTGCTTACCAGTCCACCAGAAGGATGAGTGACACTAGTACAGGCTCTCTGCTCCATATGAGAACCATGCAATTGTTGCACCTCAGCAACAGAAGAACGGGGTCGGGTACTTGGATGGGCTGGGCTGGGCGGAGGGGCTAAACACAGGTGCTGGCAGGTATCTGGGCTGATCCTGCTAACGCTGTGTTTTTGGGAACACTATACTATTGGGAACACTAATATAGTTCCTATCAGATCAAAGGTATTGATCCGTTCAGATACTATACTAGTAATGGAGGTATATAGTGTGTGTTAGTGTACCTGGCTAGTGTAATCTGACGCTGTCTGGGATTGATGCTGACCCTAACTGACACCAAAACCTAACTGACATCACCCGTGACACTAATACAGTGATCAGAAAAGAGATCTGTACACTATACTAGTGACACTGTGACAGGGAGTCAAAGGGTTAATTGGGGGGTGATCAAGGGGTTAAATGTGTACCTACATGTCCTGGTGTCAGTGTAGTGTTGGTGTACTCACAGTAGATGTCTTCTGCTCGATCGCTGGAAACTAAAAGGGCTCCACGAGGGGAGATGACATCACTTCCTCTGCCTATGTTTACATTACACAGACAGAGGACAGTCTGCCATTCACCAGAACCGATCAGCAGGTCCAGGACAGAAATCATTGACCTGGGCCTGTAGACTGATCGGTTCTGAAATCAATCCAATCATTGTGGGGACAGCGAGGAGAAGCGCCCCCCCTACCCACGCATGTGACCGATGTACAATGATGTCGATTCATGCAGGAGAGCCAACCTGTCGCAGTACAACTGTGTCGGCTGGTTGGGAACCGGTTAATGTATTTTCTGTATTCTCTGTATTAAGTTAAAACATCTTCTGCATGCAGCTCCCCCCATCCCCCAATACTTACCTGAGCCTGATCTCCATCCAGCAATGTGCACAAGAGCAGAGGCTCTCTTGGCTCTCTCCCTCCTCATTGGCTCAGACACAGCAGGGGGAGGCATTGACAGAGGAAAACTTGGGACTTTTTATGGCAAACAAGGACTCATAAAGGGGATGGGAGTTAGGGATGTTCATCATTTCTTCTAGTGATGGGGGAGGGGTAACTTTCCAGGATTTATAACTCCTATCCTGCAGAAGGGAGACAATGACAGATGATATTTCTGGAGTATGAGTTGTATTGGTTATGGGACGGCCTTTTGTACAGAAGTAAGAACTGTCTGAGGTCTTTTCCTTCAGAGGAATGGATCGTGTTTTCTGTCTTTATTATGGTCAGGACAAAATATTGCATTCATAGATTTGTAAATATAAAATATTCTATATAAATAATTTGCATTTTCATTTTCAGCCAGCAGGTGGAGCTGAAATCTCTTTTTCACATGTTTACCTGCCTGTCTTTCCCGGATCACTGTACAATCCATGTTATTTACAGAGCTCAGTAGCTCAAGCTGTAATTTCCCTTCATAACTGAATGACTCAGAGAAGGGGGAGGGGGGGCAGATTGCTGAAACCCACCGGAGGGACCTCACTGGATATTGTGTGAAAAATGCGGATGAATTGATCCATGGTGTCTGTAGCTACAGAGGTCAGTGAGGTCTCGGTCACACGTGTATCAGTACCATGTGATTATGTGACATTTATTCAGCATTTCTAAAGCCTGATAACCGCCTTCCATGCCTGCCATGAATATTACAATGGCGGCACACAGTGCTGGTCACACAGGAGCGGTAGCGTTGTGTCGTGTTATAAATGAAGCCGCATGTCGCTGTCATGAGACATCCACGCTTGTCAGTTGCCTCCATTCATTTCATGGTGATGTCCAATAATCGCTGGGCATTGGAGGACAGACAGCGGAGGCTCCGGTATCCCAGAATGCACTGGGAAATAATAGAGAAGTAGGACAGGGCAGCTCCGGTCACTTCTGGTTGTACAGAACAGCCGTGTGGTAACTCCAATAGCTTCTGTGTGCCGGCAAAATCACCAACCAGCCGGCAATACTGACAGTGCCAGGCAGGAAATGTGTCACTGCACAGCCAAAAACCTCTTATAATTATATATACTAATCAGCTGAACACAGAAGGATTCATCCACAAAATCCAACACCAAATACATAGAAAGAGAACTGTGCAGCACTACAAGTGAGACTCCCTAAACCTGAAAATAGGATTTTTATTTCAAATGTTTAAACAATCAACACGTGTTTCAGCACAATTATACAGGAATATTACAATGTTAGAAAAAACAATATAAGTAAGATATTCTCAAAGTGTTCAATATTGCAGCATGATGAGTGAGACCACCCAAACTTTAGCATACTATGTACATGCATAAAACCTACTTTGTGGTCGGCCACTTATGATTGGTGATGTGCAGTGACACCTCCCTTACAGGATAGATATAAAGATAGCTGTGCAGCGCTAGAAGTGAGACTCCCTAAACCTAACAGTGTTAATATTTACACATTTTAAACAAACAACACAAATATACATGATGAAGCCCCGCCTAGGGCGTAACGTGTAAGGTGGAGACGTCATCACGCCTGTCAGATACACTAGGAGAACCACTGCTATACTGTTATGAAGGAGAGGAGGGTCGCCGGCCGCTCTGTGCATTCTTACATGGATATATTGTGATTCTATGTGAGGATATATTACATGTTATTATTAATAAACTATTAATGACCCGAGTATCCCAGCTATTGTGACACATACAAATAAAACAGATCTGGTAACAAGTCACCAAGCGGGTATTATCCTCAGACCGGGAAATCTGTCCTCCAGGGGGCAGGAGAGCGATAGTGAGTATGATGACATGGCGGCTGGTTTTCATTTTATAGAATTATTGTAATATATATCGAAATCCACATATCAGAGGAGATCATTTCCTCTACATCACTTCCTCTTTAGGCTCCTCCCACTAGAAGAGCAGCCCCTCCCCAGGACATTTCTCCAGCATTCTTCTAGTGTTTTCAGAGCTTCATAAACACAATGAAGACACATCATAAATGTCATAGAAGTGTTACTGAGCATTGCTTCCTTCTACATAATCATCAGACGTGTGAGCGAGTCCTAAGGGGGTCTATTCCATCCTATTTCCTGCTTGTTAGGAATATGGATGGTCATTCCATATGTACATAGCCTGGTCACTGTTCTACTATAAGGGGAACCCCAAATCCCATGGATGAGATTACAAAGAGAAAGATTCCCTCAGAGAGAGGAGAAGACATGAGAAGAGGACAGGTGATGGAAGATTCTACATGGGTGAGGATGGAGGACACCCAGAGATAGAAGGAAACACTGAGAGACGGGAACAATCACAAGACCTCACATTTCCCCATCACTGCAGATCACACATTTCTCTTACTGTAATTCCTGAATTTTACTCTCCGGGTTCATCAGAAAGGAAAGAGAATCAGACTTCCTTTTATATCCTGAAGAGGAGGATTCTTCTTCTTCTGCTTTGTCCTCTTCTGGACAATCTTTACTGGAAATAGTACAACGCCGAAATCTAAAAGCCAATAATGAGATAATAATTAGCACCAAGAATGTATGACCTCTGACACCAAGAATAACAATGTAACACCCAACATTTCCCTTCCACATGGCTGCCTTCCCTCTGGCTCTACAGTCTCATACTGGACCTGATGAGGACTCCTCATTGGTGGCTATGAGTGATCTTTGAAGTCACACTCAGCTTCTGGAAAATCCTGGAACACCACTTTGGTTCCAGATATAAAATGCAGTCCAGACATTCCCATCTCCGCCCACTTCTGCAGACAATTGGCCCCTCCAATGTTGGGATGATGATGTCACACCCCTGACATTATTTCCCTCCCCCAGATCTCTGAACACGAAGCTTTCCCTCCAAATGTTCTGTGTGATAAATGGTATAATTGGGGGGCAGGGAAAGGGTTAATCCGATGTAAATGATGTGATTGGTAGAAGGTGATATGTGGGAACCACCATTTAGCTCTGGTTCACACAGCACAACATGAAAGTCGCAGCGACTTCCAGCTTGACTTTGTTCTACAACTTCCCGGCGACCAGGTGTGACTTCAAAGTGACTTTACTGAGAAGCATTCCTATGTGACTTTGATTGGGGCGTCATTAACAATCAGGCTGCATTTATATCTGCATGATTCTGAATGCACATTAACCGCACAGAAATTGTGTGCTTTGCCGCATGTTTCAGAAATGCGCTGCGACCGTGCATCACGCTTGTACTGCAAAAATGGCAAGGCGAGCACGATGCATGTTTCCAAAACGTGTGGCAAAGCATGGGTTTTCCTGCAGGTTACCGGGAATTCAGAAAAGTTCAGACTTCAACGAATGGTATCGCAAGTGCAATGTGTGTTGCTGCACATTTTCAAATTGCACAGCAAAGCATGCGTTTTCTTGCAGGTTGCCGTCAGTTGTAAATACGTTACCATTCATTCACATCTGTACATTTCCAACCAGACAGCAACCTGCAAGAAAATCCATGCTTTGCTGTGTGTTTCATAAACGTGCGACAATATGTGTCACACTTGTGTTATTATTTATTTGCATTGGCACATTTTTGAATGCATGGCAGACGGCAAGAATACATGCGCTTTGCTGTAAGTTTCAAAAACGCACAGCAAGGAGCATTGCTTTTGTGTTACCGTTCATTTACATCTGCGCATGTGTGGCGTGCGTTGCTGTTTATTTTTTTGACGTATGAAAAAGCGCACATTTTCTGTGTGGGTCGCCTCGTATTCGGAAACACACAGATATGAATGTCGGCTAATTGTTAATGACACCCCAATCACAGTTATCAGACGCATGTTTTGCTGCCAAGATGCATGACGCTCCATGACTGAGAAGATTCTTGATCTACTTTGGGGTGTTTGTTGCATGTAGGGCAGAACATTCCAGTGAATGGGCTTCCTATACACAATGTGTGCTTACACATGAAAAATACACAAATAATGGAAGTGGGAATGTGCGTTTCCGCTAAGCTCAGGTGTGACTGGGATGTGTTGGGGGGAAGATTTTAGGCAGCAAGGATGACCAGGGAGGAGAGGTGAGGGGTAAAGAAGCCTCAGAAGTCGCAGCAAAGTCTTAAAGATTCAGACAAATGTACGACTTTCTGAAGATTTTACATTGAAGTCTATGGGAGTCGTGCAGCACAAGAATCGCACAAAAGTAGTGCAGGAAGTATTTTCTTTTGTTGCAGTGACTCAAATCGCAGCAATTAAGACAACACCCAATAAAATCTTTGTGTTTTCACCTGACCTGCGACTTTACATGTCATCAGAATGTCGCTGGAAAATTGCTGTAGTGTGAAGCAGGGCTTAGGGCTGAGGAAAGTGTGAGTTCCCAGGACTTCTAACAAGTGTAGTAGATGGAGAACATGTCTGATAATCACCATTATACTGTATGCAGGTTCCTGCCCATTCTCTGAATTCAGTTAGGATATCCTCACATTCACTTACCCGACAATCTGACTCCTGTGTAGGAATGGAGATAGAAGTTTCTGGCACTCTGGACCCAAAGTGAGTTCTACAAAATGTAAAGACTGAAAACTTTCTCTCTTCAAAGTCTTCAAACAATAGTTCAGCTGCTTGGAATAATTCCTGTTCATCCACAAGTGATCAGTACGTGAGCCGCTCAGCCTCAAATATGTACAACCAGACATGACGCTCCTAATGAAGTTCTCATCCTGAGTCTCATACAGACAGAAGATGGTCTGAGTACATAAAATCTGATCACCGCCCTTCATTAACCATTTTACCATTACAGATCTGTTGTCATTTATGAACCATTCTATGATTGCAGGTTTGGCTCGGAGTGAGATGGTGATTCCTGTGATCTCTGAGAATGTCTTCACCAGATTTTCATTTAAGAGACCAAACAGGAATTGTACAGTTAATGCTAAATGTGAGTCATATGAACTGAAGTCATCGAGTGATTTCCCTTTACAGATCTCCGGGAGGAAAGTATCTTCCATAGACCCAGACCCATCATCCATCCCATAATAGAGAGCAGCAAGGAACTCCTGTACACTCAGGTGGATGAAGCTGTAGCAGGTTTGGGTGTCGATGTCCCGATGAAAGATGTTCTCATCCAGAAATACAGACTCCACCTCATCCAGAGAAAGTCCATGTCTTTCTAGATCTTTCTTCTCAAATAAGATTTGTTGGTACAGAACTCCCTGATTGGCCAGAGCACACAGCTTCTTCAGACAGGTTTGTTTCCTGTGTACAGACTGCTCCTTCTTGCTGTGATGGGTTAGTAAAACCCTCAGGTAGCGAAGGTAAATTGAAGTCGTTGTATGACACAGAATTGCATCCAAATCTTTTCTTATTTCTTGTTTCATTACAGTGCAGACAATCCAGCATGTGATGGGGACGGCACACATGGTGTACAGAACTTCATTGTCTTTTATTATACTGAGAACCTTGTCTGCATCTTCTTTATTTCCAAAGAATTTATGGACATATTCCTCTCGATCGTCCCTTGTAAATCCCTGGATTTCCACATTGCGAGAATCTTTGATGAATGTGTTAAGTTTCTCCATGGCCAGTGACCTTGTGGTGATGATCAGAGAAGATTCTGGGAGAACCTGTCTCCTGAGCAAGCTTTGGAGAATTATTTCTTTGTGGGTTTCCATAGAAATGTCAAGACAACCCTCAGATTTCTCCTTCAGAGTCCACCTCAGTTCATCAAACCCATCAACTATGGTAAGAAGTTTTCTCTGACTTCCAGGATCCTCCAGAATAGACACCAGGTCATCTGAACTCAGTCTGCAGGCTTTGGATAAAAGACCCACAAGGCTTATGTTTCCAGGGATGGTGTTGATTTCTCTACAGCTCAGATAAAACACATAATCAAACTTGTCTTGGTAGAGATCCCCAGAGGCCCAGTCCAGCATGATCTTCTTGGAGGTCATTGTTTTTCCAATCCCAGCAGCTCCTTGTAACACCACAATCTTAGGGATGAACTCACATTCATCAGGGTCAAAGAGGGCCTGGATTGTGGTTGGGGATCTTTTCTCCATGATCTGTAGATGTCTTCTGCCTGAACTCCTTATTTCTTCTTCTTTTCCCTCTTTATTCTGGGGTCCGTTTATCATCAATAACTTGGTGAATCTTTCCTGTAGATGAACAGCCTCCCCCATACGGGAATTATATTCTTTAATCCTCTGGAACTTCTCAGAGTCTCTGTGTTTCTTACTGAGGTCTTTATGAGAGAAAAGAGAAAATTTTATTCCTCATACACACATGAAATAGTATTTATAAGACATAGAATATTGTATTCTAACCATAAACCCAAAGAATTGAACCCTAAAAGAAGATATCCCATGAAATACTGTGGAAGCATCCAAACTATGGACACACCATCCAGACCATAGGCATAAATAGGAAAAAGGTTGGGACTTTGTGTGAGGCCTAGGACCGTTATGTCACAATTGCCTCCATCCCTATCAAAACAAAAAAAGAGAAGAAGTTGGGACTTTGCATGAAGCATGTGGATTTGGAGGCAAAAATGAGCTATATGAGTCTGATAATGTTGAATTTATTAAATATTACACAGTAACATGCATCAAAAGCAGTAATTCATATTGTATCATCCACAGGGCTTTTTTTCAGGGGGAACTTGGTGGAACTCATTTCCACCACCTCTGGCTCAGACCCTTTGTTGCCTGCTCAACACAATCTTTTGTAAACACAGAAGTCAGGTTTCTGTGTTTACAAGTGACAGCTCTGCACTCTGAATGTAATGCAATCCTGGTAATTAATGCCCCTTTAAGACCCTCCTACTGTTTTGGTGAAATTTGACTGACCACACCCACTATTTGATGTGATTTTGAGGGTGTGTGTAGGGGGAAGGGTTTTGCTGGGCCGTGGTTAAGTTCCAGCACCTATTGTTTGAGAAAAAAAAGTCCTGATCATCCATCATGATTGATTGATTCATACTATTCATAATATTAACATATTACACATAAACGATGATGTTCAAGTAAATTGGGTAAAACAGTATATACAGAATATATTACAAAACTGCATGAGTATTGAATTTATGACATCTGAAGTGTGACACATTTCATGGCTATCTTGCCACTCATCAGAAGCTGATGTAAGTTGGATGTCTATAAAACGAAAGTATTGTACCAAATGAGTCAGGCTTGTGTATAAAAAGTAAAAGTAAAAGGAATATGCTTGAATCAACCCCTATACCAGTGATGGCGAACCTTGGCACCCCAGATGTTTTGGAACTACGTTTCCCATGATGCTCTTGCGCTCTGCAGTGTGGGTGAGCATCATAGGAAATGTAGTTCCAAAACATCTGGGGTGCCAAGGTTCGCCATCACTGCCCTATACTTATAGGTGAGGTGATGGAAAGGGCGTGGCAGTGGTTGCGTGGGCAGCTGTGGACAGGATCTGGCACAGGAGCTGATGCGGCACAACATGCGGCAAAGCAGGGAAGTGAGAAACATGAATGTGAACTAAGTGGATAATCCTCACCATAGGTTCGATGGTGACACGTGTACAAAGACTCTTGTACCATCTAGGGCTGGGCGTGAAAGACAAAAACAAAAGCAAGAAATTGTTGGTGTTAGGGAGGTGATAAACACTGTGTTGGAACAGTGAAGGGATAGATGGCCGGTGAGTAGTGACGAAAATGTGTGTGGTAGGGATATGACAGGAATCTGTGATAGTGAGACTGTGTGGGAAGCAATGAAGATGCTCCAATGTAGTGAACACTAACATTGAAAAGTGAAGGGAACTCAGTGCGCATGCGCGCGGGCACGGGAGCAGACATGTTCTGACCTGCTCCGCAAGCCGCCGGCCTTTCGAAGCTAAAACGAGCCGGAGGGAAGCCGCAACACTCGCTGCCAGTTTGCTGATCGAGCGATGAATCGCAGAGGAGGGGGTACAGCTAAGAAAAAGCCCCCACAAACCACCTATTCGTTCCGTTCTGGGAACTCAGCAGCGCGGACCCCCCCATCCAAGATGGCGACCGGCAGGAGGACAGATATACAAGCAGTGAAGCAGGTGAGCGGGGCAAAGAACGCTCAATCCCCCCCTGCAAGAACCTCCTTTCAAGCTTCTGCGTCTGCAGACATGGATGACACACGGGACCCCTTTTCCTCCCAATCACAGGAAGATTCGACCAGGCCACAGAAGGGTGAGTCCCCACGCTTCTCTCTTTCCCCCTCCCATACTTATCAGGGAGAGGGAATAGATGGTGCAACCTCCCCAGCGTCCTCCATGGAGAGAAATATGGCTGAAATAGCTGAACTTGCCTTGAGCCAAAACAGCACAGCAAGTGAACAGCCTCCCCCACCTCCAGCACCATACTCAGGAGATTCTGTCCTCCTTGCTCGCTTTTCAGCTCTATTACAACAAGAACTGACCAAAGCATGTCAATCAATCACCGCTGAAATGAAGCATGACTTTAATGATATAGGAGAGAGACTGGATCATATTGAATCTAAAATGGATGGCACAGTTCGGAGAGTTAACCAGAACTCAAATATGATATCCTCACTGCAGGAGCAGTTAGATGAAGCCAACGCCAAAATCGAAGATCAAGAAAATAGATCCAGGCGTCATAACTTCCGCATACGCGGACTACCAGAAACAGTAACAGATTTGGAAGATGCAGTGCATACATTAATGCAAGATCTGATTCCTGACATCACGCCGCAGCACATGGAAATCGACAGAGTCCACAGAGCATTGACAGCTCCAAGACAAGATGGCCCCCCGAGGGATGTGATCGTCAATCCACACTTTTATAGAATTAAGGAGCAAATAATGACCGCAGCCCGCGGTAAGAACGAAATCGACCTCATGGGTCATCCAATACAGATTTTTGCGGACATTTCACAAATGACTATCCAAAAAAGACGGGCCCTGAAGCCGTTATTGGCGCAGCTTACTAACCGCCAAATTAAGTATCGGTGGTCATTCCCTTTTCGTTTGTCATTCACCTTTAAGGGGAAAACACATTCCTTTACTAATTTTCCAGATGGAGAAGACATCCTTATGGGCCTAGGCATAATCTCCAGAGAAACATCTTCCCCAAAATCTCGACCAGAATTGGATCGTCCAGTCTCACCCTTGTGGGAACAACAACGCTCACGATATTCCTCAAGAAGACGACACCCAGCAACAGGACCAGACGGTTGATAAAACTGAATATTCTATTGATCAACAATTTTTTCCCTTTTGCTCCTGCAGTGACAAACTCCATCGCTGCATGGACCCCTTTGGGGACTTGGAACTCATACAGGTTGGCCACGGTTGAGCCAGTTTATTATGTCATTACAACATTAATGAGACTTCCTTATTTTTAGAGGGACATAGTCTCCTCCTTTTATAGAGAGTTTTGCTTGAAATTCCTCCACTAATAACTGTTAGCTTAGAATGCAGGCGTTACTTGTTCTATGCAAACAATTCCTCAATTTTGTTTAGTTGAGCCTAGCGAGATTTAGGCCTATAGAAAACGTTAGTTTATTAGTTCAGATAGGATTCCCTCCTTACAGGAACAATGTTTTATATTGAAAGAGCCGGGGCGGAACCGCATGCCACTTTCTAGCGAGCTTGCCGCCACCGACTGGGTGACGATAACCTCGCTCCACTAGACGGAGATTATAATCTCCAGGACCTTGAAATATATGTCTTTAACCTTATATCAGATGCTCATGTATGTTTTTTCTAGGGGGACAGGTGGACAGTGGTCCAGTTCATCCTACCCCAATATTATTTTCTCATTTTCTCTCTCTTTTTCTTTTCTCCCCCTTCCCTCCCGGAGTGCACCCCAACGTCCGAACAGCGAAGAATCATACCAGGACACCCTCAGGCAGACGGAGATGGCAGACATCTACAACGGGCAAGTACAGACTGTCGAACCATAATGTTAAGCTCACTAGTACACACATCCCATACTCGCATTTTAACACATAATGTCCAGGGTTTAAATTCCCCCACGAAACGCGCTAAGGCCTTTCAAAATTACCATAACTTGAAAGCTGATTTCCTACTCCTCCAGGAGACACATTTTTCGCGCACCTCAGCCCCCCGTTTCCTGAGTTCTAAATACCCCACTTTTTATTTGTCAAATGGTCCAGAAAAAAAGAGAGGGGTGGCAATTTGTATCGCCAAGAGAGTTCCATTCACCCCTAACATGGTCATAAAAGATAAGGAAGGGAGATATATCATGGTTGTGGGTACAGTTAATGAAAGTGCTCTCACACTTATATCTTATTACGCGCCTAACACAGGTCAAGTAACATTTTTCGAAAATATGCTGAAAATCCTGCTCCCACATATACAAGGCAAAGTAATATTGGGAGGAGACAGTAACGTTTCTCTGGATCAAATTTTGGACAGGTCTAATATTCACAAACCCATTGTGAAACATATTCCCAAACAAGGCGTTAAACTTGCTCGAATGCTATATTCCCATGATCTAGTAGATGTCTGGAGAGACTTTCATCCCACAACCAGAGATTTTACACATTACTCCCTGGTCCATAAAACATATTCCCGTATAGACCATTTATTCATACAATCCGCATTACTGCCGTCGATCACATCTGCTGAAATAGTTCCCAACTCATGGTCCGATCACTCACCAGTCTTAATGTCACTTTCCGATCTCTGGACGAGACCACAACCCTCATCCTGGCGGCTTAATGCTTCACTACTAAACGACCCCATAGTTTACGCTGAACTAGAGAAAGATATTCGACAATATTTCATTGATAACCATCCTAGCGCCACCTCCCCCGGCACTAACTGGGCAGCACATAAAGCCACTATTCGTGGTAGACTAATTCAACTAGCCTCTAGAAACAAGAAAAACAATATGCAAAAGATACAGCAACAGGAAGAAGATTTACAAAAAATAGTCCAGGAACAAAAAGCCAACCCCCATTTAGATTTACGGCATAAAATAGATATAGCACGGTCAGCACTAAATTATAGTCTCACAACCAAGGCTGAAAAATACCTCCGCTGGGCTAGACATCGTTTCTATACCAGGGGAGATAAACCTACGACCCTTCTAGCAAGAAAACTTACCCCCCGTCCATTTAACTCAGCCATGCCGAGAATTCGCACGAGAGAAGGGAAACATACTCAAAACCCCCAATTGATAACACGAGAATTCTCAAGGTTCTTCACTAAATTATACAACAAACCCAATCCATTTCCTAAAACTAAAGCGGACGCTTTTTTCCATGATATCCCACTACCACAAGTTGCACGAGAACATGTAGAGTTAATGGAAGCAGACTTCACCGAAGGGGAAATTTTAGCAGCCATTAAGTGCCTGAACCCCTCAAAAGCACCTGGCCTGGATGGCTTCACGGGTCACTACTATAAAAAATACACAGCCATATTGACCCCGCATCTATGCTCCTTTTTTAATGCAGTAAGGAAAGGGGATACACTAGGTACATACGAAAATGAAGCCCTCATACAAGTCATTCCCAAACCGGGGAAGGATCATGGAGACCCTGCCAATTACCGCCCAATATCGCTAATTAATACAGATCTCAAATTGATGACTAAGGTGTTAGCGACCAGACTGAACACTTTCCTAGCCAATTATATTCACCCAGACCAGGTGGGATTCGTCCCCGGCCGACAAGCCTCAGATCAAACCCGTCGGGCGATAGATATCATAGCAGCACTTAACTCCAACTGGGATAATATAGGAATTCGGAAGGGTATGCTACTTTCATTGGACCTTTGCAAAGCATTTGACTCGGTCACATGGGAATATATATACTATGCACTAAGGAAATACGGGTTTAGGCCCCATTTCCTAACAATATTACAGACACTATACAATACACCTACGGCCAAAATCCAGATAAAAGGATATAAATCACACACAATAAACATACACAGAGGAACAAGGCAGGGATGCCCTCTATCACCTATACTATTTATTTTAGCATTAGAGCCCCTAGCGATCAAAATAAGAAGCAATAAGGACGTAAGAGGCATACATTGTGGAAATGGCGAACAGAAATGTTCTCTGTTCGCCGATGATATCTTGATGTTCATCTCCTCTCCGATCGTTTCTCTTCCCAATCTATTCCAAATTCTACGTCGCTTCTCGGTGTTTTCGGGTCTCACAATTAATCACTCCAAATCTGAGGCCTTAAATCTCACGTTAGAACAACAGACAGTCCAACAACTACAAGCATCATTCCAATTCAAATGGCAGAAAGACAAACTTCCATACCTAGGTATATTTCTAACCCCCACCATACAGACCCTCTATAAAGCCAACTACCCCCCCATGTATGGGAGGTTGACATCAGATTTATCAAGATGGGCTGCTAGCCCCCCATCATGGTTCGGCAGACTGTACTCCATAAAAATGAATCTTTTACCAAGATTGTTGTATTTGTTTAGGACTCTCCCGATTGCTATCAACAGACCTGATCTAGATGTGTTCCAGAAAAAAATAATGAAGTTCATATGGGGGAACACAAGACCTAGGGTGAATAAACTAACCCTTAATGCCCCCAAAACCAAGGGAGGCCTGGGAGTCCCTAATTTGATAAAATATTTCGAAGCAGCCCAATTGGCTCAATTAATTCGCTCCCACTCTGGAGCACCAGCCCCGTCTTGGATGACAATGGAATCTGCCCCTTACCCCACAAAACCCATTAGCCATATGATGTGGCTTAATATGAAAGACAGACCAACCTTAATGTGTCCCACATTATCCTTCTCAATGAGTCTGTGGGATAGATTACAAAAACCCTTTGCTTTCCGCTCCATACATTCCCCCATGGCCCCCTTGGCGGGGAACCCAGATTTCACCCCAGGTCTTAATCCCCAAAGCCTAGTTTGGTGGACCAACAAAGGTCTGGTACGCATTGCTGACATGTGTGACCATAAAGGTATATTACCGAAACAAGCACTAATAGAGAAGTTTCAATTACCCAACACAGAGTTTTATCGTTATCTCCAGATAGCTCATTTCCTGCATACCCTACAGCGTAGAACTGACATTCTATCTTCCACCCCAATGGAATACCTATGCAGGTCTTATGATAAACATAAAGGCCTCATATCACTAATCTATAGCATTCTGATCTCCATAACGGAGAAATTACCCTATATGCTAAGGTGGGAGCAAGATTTGGAGATAACGATGGAGACTGATAAATGGTACAAAATGGCACAGATGGCCACGAAAGGCTATATTAACACTTCTCTGATAGAAGCGAACTACAAAGTCTTATTAAGGTGGTACATGGTCCCGACGAGAATTGCGACATATATTGCCGACGCTTCTCCTTTGTGTTTCAGAGGATGCGGCAAAGAAGGCACAATGTATCACACTTGGTGGACCTGCCCTAAGGTCAAACGATTCTGGATACGGATCTATAATTTCATATATTCACTGACCCAAGTTAACCTCACCAAATCCCCACAACAAGCTTTATTGGGGGACCAAGTAGAAGGAATACCTAGCCGCACCAGGAAACTCATATCCTTTATATTCACAGCATCTAGAATAGCGGTAGCAGGAGCCTGGAGAAAACCCCTGGTTCCTTTTGAAATGGTTAAAGCAAAACTGACTTAGATTATGATTAATGAACGCCTCACAGCAATTCTTCTAGATAAACAGAAGGCTTTTGATAAAATTTGGGAACCATGGTTATCCTATTTATCAACAGGTTTTGAAAATTAACGGATCCTGAAAGGGATCCCTTGGGGTGCACTCCACCCGAACTCCTCCCAAATTTTTTCCCCCCTCTTCTATTCTTCTCTCTGTTACCCCTATACTTTTCCTTTGCTGCTATATCCTTTTAACAATCTATGCAGGTCCTCCTACCTAAGATGCTGCTATGGAAACGGCTTTGGAAGTTTCCATATATGAGCGGCGGGGGGGGGGGGGGTGTGAGGCTGGGGCCCCCGGCCCACAGTAGAGACCCCAATTGGGGTGGGCGGTTGGATTCCGGAGGCGCACCTCCCCTCCACACAATGCAGTAAAGCGAAAGATAAAGGATTGAATTGAGGAATAAATATGATAAGCAAAATATATACCCAAATGTACTGTGTTAGGTTTACAGCCTGAATACACATGCAAGTTGTAGAAATCTGATTGAGTGGGTACAGACGTATAGATATCCCCATAGTAAAAAGAAATAATGCATAATATGGAATGTTCATAGGAGCCCTGCAGACCATGTGGGTCGAAATATGTGGCCCTCCCCCCGTTCTCCCCCCCCCCCCTTCTCTCCCCATTTAATTGTAAACTGTATATGTTGTGCAATTTGTACATGTTATTTTCTATATCCTTTATACTTTTTCTCAATAAAAAAACTATTGAAAGAGAAAAGTGAAGGGAAAAGAAGAGAGAAAAAAGAAAAGAGAGAAATAGAAAAGAAAAGGGAGAAAGGAAAAGAAAAGGAAAGAGAAGGAAAGAAAGGAAAGGAAAAGAAATGTGTGACAGTGACACTGTGTTGGAAGCAATGAGAAAGCTCCAACATAGTGATCGCTATTGTTTAGAGATAAGAGGACTGGAATGTGTGATAGTGAAGTTGTGTTACAAACAATAAGGATGCTCCAACATAGTAAACACTATCATTGAGAGTGAGAAAGCTGTGAGCCAAAAGGATATGAAGAGAGAAAAAAGGAAAAGTGGTGAGTTCTGAATATGTTACCTGGATGTGTTAAATAGAAAGTGCACTCCACTTGATGCATAGTATTCCCAATTCTGCAACCCCTGTGTATGTGTGTTGATATCTGTGCTGCGGAGAAATGTTGGCAGCTCCCTTGGTCAGACAAAGTCCCAACTATCACCACCGGACCCACAAAGTCCACGTCCCCCACACAACACCGAACCCATAGAGGACAATGGGACTGTAAAAATAGATCAAAAATTGCATGAACAATATCAAGACAAGGGATATTTCTCAATCTTAAAGTGGAGTTCCACCCAAAAGTGGAACTTCCGCTCATCTGATTCCTCCCGCCTCTGGTGCCACAATTGGCACCTTTCAGGGGGGGTACAGATACTTGTATTAGACAGGTATCTGCAGCCACTTCCAGGAATAGACTCCCGCGGGAGTCACACCCCCTCCCGCACCCCCATGCTGTCTCCTGGGAAACACACAGGTCCCAGGAGATAGCGGGGACCACTTGGGACACGCAGCACAATTCCCGCATGCGCAGTAGGGAACCGGGAAGTGACTTCCTTATTCCCTCACCGACAATGGCGGCGGCAGCAGCCGAGAGCAGAGCTATTGCTCGGCGTCGGCTACCGACATTGCTGGACTCCAGGACAGGTAAATGTCCGTTTATTAAAAGTCAGCAGCTGCAGTATTTGTAGCTGCTGGCTTTTAATATTTTTTTTTCAGGTGGACTTCCTCTTTAACCTACAGTATTGTAGGAAAAGAATTCTGACACTGGGGTATTGTGTCAGAAATGCTCTAGAAACCAATCCTGAATCTTATCCCGCAGTATTTCAGGGACCAGAGGAAAGGAACAAAGCTTGACACATAATTATCTGTGACAGCTAAATGCTAAACAAAACCGCATGCTTCCTTCCCTGATTTATGAAAAAGGAAAAGTGATCTATTTTTACAGTCCCATTGTCCTCTATGGGTTCGGTGTTGTGTGGGGGACGTGGACTTTGTGGATCCGGTGGTGATAGTTAGGGCTTTGTTTGACTAAGGGAGCTGCCAACAATTTCCGCAGCACAGATATCAACACACATACACAGGGGTTGCAGAATTGGGAATACTATGCATCAAGTGGAGTGCACTTTCTATTTAAAGCGGGGGTTCACCCACACCGCCAAAAAAAAAAAAAAATATTAAAAGCCAGCAGCTACAAATACTGCAGCTGCTGACTTTTAATACATTGCCACTTACCTGTCCCAGGGTCCTGCGATGTCGGCAGGGGACGCCGAGAACCCGCTCAGTTCTCGGCAGCTGCCGCCGCCATCCTAGGTGAGGGAATCAGAAAGTGAAGCGTTGCGGCTTCACTTCCCGGTTCCCTACTGCGCATGCGCGAGTCGTGCTGCGCATCCCTAGTGGTCCCCGCTCTCTCCTGGGAGCTGTGTGTTCCCAGCAGACGGTGGGGACGGGAAGAGGCATAGACTCCCATGGGAGTCTATGCCGGAAGTGGGTGCAAATACCTGTCTTAGACAGGTATCTGCACCCCCCTCCCCCCTGAAAGGTGCCAAATGTGACACCGGAGGGGGGGAGGGTTCCGAAAAGTGGAAGTTCCATTTTTGTGTGGAACTCTGCTTTAACACATCCAGGTAACATATTCAGAACACATCACTTTTCCTTTTTTCTCTCTTCATATTCTTTTGGCTCACAGTTTTCTCACTCTCAATGATAGTGTTTACTATGTTCATCCTTATTGTTTGTAACAACTTCACTATCACACATTCCAGTCCTCTTATCTCTAAACAAAAGCGATCACTATGTTGGAGCATCTTCATTGCTTCCAACACGCTTTCACTGTCACAGATTCCTGTCATATCGCTACCACACACATTTTTTTACTTCTCATTGGCTATTGGGGATGAGCCGAACACCCCCCGATTCAGTTGGCACCAGAACCTGCAATCGGACTGAAAGTTTGCGCAAACTTTAGAACCCCATTGAAGTCTATGGGACTCGAATGTTCGAAATCAAAAGTGCTCATTTTAAAGGCTTCTATGCAAAGTATTGTCATAAAAAGTGTTTGGGGACCCGGGTCCTTCCCCAGGGGACATGGATCAATGCAAAATAAAGTTTTAAAAACGTCCGTTTTTTCGGGAGCAGTGATTTTAATGATGCTTAAAGTAAAAAAAGTGAAATATTCCTTTAAATATCGTACCTGGGGGGTGTCTATAGTATGCCTGTAAAGTGACGCGTGTTTCCCATGTTTAGAACAGTCCCTGCACCAAATGTCATTTTTAAAGGAATAAAAGTCATTGAAAACTGCTTGCGGCTTTAATGTAATGTCGGGTCATAGTTACATAGTTAAAACAATAAAAAAGATTTGCGCTAGGTGCATAAACAGTGAATGAAAATAAATATATATTAATTATAAAGAAAAAACTGTGAAGGGAGTCCTGCTGCTGAACACTATAACCCCGATATAAGGGCAAGAAAGATGTATATATAATGAACAGTGCAGCGCTGGACATATATCAAAATAAAATGCTATATAAATCAATCAAAGATAATGTTACAACAATCAATATTAGTGATGATGTGCCAATAAAATGCTGTGAGCAATCAGTAACAGTGATGGTCCACCCATATATTGCTACCAATCAATGAAAATTACGTGCTCATAAATACCAAAATATAGTGGTAAGAATGTTCAAATAAAGTAAAAAAGTCCAAAAAAGGTTAAATATAAAAAAGTGCAAAATCCAAGTTCAATATTCCACTTGTTAGTGCCGCCCACCACCGGGTGAAGAAAATGGAGGCTTACCAGAAAGCCTGCGACCGACCTTACTCAGGGGTAGGGATGAGCTTCGAGTTCGAGTTGAACTCATGTTCGACTCGAACATTGGCTGTTCGCAAGTTCGCCGAACAGCGAACAATTTGGGGTGTTCTCTGTAAATTCAAATGCCGCAGAACACCCTTTAAAAGTCTATGGGAGAAATCAAAAGTGCTAATTTTAAAGGCTTATATGCAAGTTATTGTCATAAAAAGTGTTTGGGGACCTGGGTCCTGCCTCAGGGGACATGGATCAATGCAAAAAAAGTTTTAAAAAACGTCCGTTTTTTCAGGAGCAGTGATTTTAATAATGCTTAAAGTCAAACAATAACATGGGGACAAGGTGTTTTGGGGGGCACCCTTCCAATGTTAAGGGCATGTGGCCTGGTACGGTTCAGGAGGGGGGGGGCACACTCTCGTCCCCCCTCTTTTCCTGCGGCCTGCCAGGTTACGTGCTTGGATAAGGGTCTGGTATGGATTTTGGGGGGACCCCACGCCGTTTTGGCCGGGGTTCCCCTTAATATCCATACCAGACCTGAAGGGCCTGACTCCCTCATTTTTTTTTTTAAATTTTGGTTCGGGGTTTCCCTGTGGGGAATTCCCATGCCGTTTTTATCAATGAACTTCTATGTGTATTGTCGGCAATGCAATAGCCGCGGGTAGTTTTAAATGAGTTTTTTCCTTCAAAATGTCATTTTGCTGTCAGACTGTTCTAAACACAGGAAACATGCGCCCCTTTACAGGCATACTATAGACACCCCCCAGGTACGAAATTTAAAGGGATATTACACTTTTATTGTTTGACTTTAAGCATTATTAAAATCACTGCTCCTGAAAAAACGGCCGTTTTTAAAACTTTTTTTTTGCATTGATCCATGTCCCCTGGGGCAGGACCTGGGTCCTCAAACACTTTTTATGACAATAACTTGCATATAAGCCTTTAAAATTAGCACTTTTGATTATTCATGTTCGTGTCCCATAGACTTTAACGGTGTTCGCGTGTTCGAACAAACTTTTTTCCTGTTCGCATGTTCTGGTGCGAACCGAACAGGGGGGTGTTCGGCTCATCCCTACTCAGGGGGGTCAAAACAGGCTTAGTAGAGATTGGGATGTAAATCACTGTGGATATCCTGCCAGGATTACAGCTGATGTCCCTCCGACCTCCTTCCAGGATAGCTCGTCTGCAGCAGCAGGGGACGCTCCAGAGAGTGTGGTCACAGGATGACTCACGCAGCAAACACTTCAATGAGGGTGAACCATATCAACAAAAAAAAGGAACTCCAATAGTGTAGAAAGCTAAGTTCCATTTATTAAAACAGCAGAAATACACTGTATAAAATAGCATATATAATGCAGATAAAAACCTAGCAGGGTTATTGTAAAAAAACTCCACCGCCGTTAGAAATGAAATTGTGCATGCGCGATGCGAGTTCACGTTATGACCCTAACGTGAACTCATAATCATAACATGATCATAACGTGAACTCGCATCGCGCATGCGCAATTTCATTTCTAACGGCGGTGGAGTTTTTTTACAATATCCCTGCTAGGTTTTTATCTGCATTATATATGCTATTTTATACAGTGTATTTCTGCTGTTTTAATAAATGGAACTTAGCTTTCTACACTATTGGAGTTCCTTTTTCTTGTTGATATGGTTCACCCTCATTGAAGTGTTTGCTGCGTGAGTCACCCTGTGACCACACTCTCTGGAGCGTCCCCTGCTGCTGCAGACGAGCTATCCTGGAAGGAGGTCGGAGGGACATCACCTGTAATCCTGGCAGGATATCCACAGTGATTTACATCCCAATCTCTACTAAGCCTGTTTTGACCCCCCTGAGTAAGGTCGGTCGCAGGCTTTCTGGTAAGCCTCCATTTTCTTCACCCGGTGGTGGGCGGCACTAACAAGTGGAATATTGAACTTGGATTTTGCACTTTTTTATATTTAAACTTTTTTGGACTTTTTTTACTTTCTTTGAACATTCTTACCACTATATTTTGGTATTTATGAGCACGTAATTTTCATTGATTGGTAGCAATATATGGGTGGACCATCACTGTTACTGATTGCTCACAGCGTTTTATTGGCACATCATCACTAATATTAATTGTTGTAACATTATCTTTGATTGATTTATATAGCATTTTATTTTGATATATGTCTAGCGCTGCACTGTTCATTATATATACATAGTTACATAATTAGTAAGGTTGAATAAAGACACCAGTCCATCCAGTTCAACCTGAGTGAGTGTGGGTGCATGTCTAAAATTATCCCTATTTATTTAAGGTACCCATATAGCGCCGTCAAATTACGCAGCGCTCCACACATACATCGCACACTCACATCGGTCCCTACCCTCAAGGAGCCCACAATCCAAGGTCCCCAACTCACATTCATATACTAGGGTCAATTTTGGACATAAGCAATTTAACCTACCAGCATGTCTTTGGAGTGTGGGAGGAAACCAGAGTACCCGGAGGAAACCCACACAGGCACAGGGAGAACATGCAAACTCCAGGCAGGTAGTGTCGTGGTTGGGATTTGAACCAGCAACCCTTTTTACTGCTAGGCGAGAGTTCTATCCACTACACCACTGTGCCACCAATATGGATGAAAATCAGTGAGACAAACAGCATGGGTACCCCCCAATCCATTACCAGGCCCTTTGGGTCTTGTATGGATATTAAGGGGAACCCCGCACCAAAATTTAAAAAAGGAAAGGCGTGGGCCCCCAGGCCCTATATACTCTGAACAGCAGTATACAGGCGGTGCAAACAAGACAGGGACTGTAGGTTTGTTGTTAAATAGAATCTGTTTGTCATTTTGAACGGGTACATATTTAACGTGTTTAGCTCCAGCCAAAAAATCTTTTTTAAGCTTTTTGGAAAACATAGGGAAGGGTTATCACCCCTGTGACATTTGTTTTGCTGTCTGTGCTCCTCTTCAGAAGATTTCACCTCACTTTCTGTCCCAATGACAAATGTTTTTTTGAAAATTTGGGGTTCTTAGTGAAACAAGGATTGGTGATAAAGCATCAGTGAAGAGGAGTCATGTTTTTCCCATATTAATTCTTACAGGAGAGAATTTCCCTTCCTAGGGGTAGATTTCATCTCACTTCCTGTTGTCTCCTTCCGTTTGCAAGTAGGAGTCATTTGTAAGTTGGATGTTTGAAAGTAGGGGCCTGCGCTTTATACTCAGCAGAAATTGGGGCCTTAGGTGTTGGTGTTGCCACAACACTGTAACTCCTCACAGTTACTCTTGGTGGGCGCAGGAAGGGGCCCTGCTGTGAAATAATTATAGCAAGAATTGTAATTACATGCACCTGTTGAACAGGGGCAGACAAATTGTGCCTTAGGCACTGGTGCCACAACACTGCAACCCCTCACAGATGCTATAGTTGGAGCACAGGAATGAGCCCTGCTGCAAAGTTTTGCAACAAAAATTGTAATTATACGCCCCTGTTAAACAGGGGCTGAAAATTTGGGCCTTTGGCACTGGTGCTGGTGCCACAACACTGCAACCCCTCACAGACACTCTAGTTGGAGTGCAGGAATGAGCCCTGCTGCAAAGTATTGCATCAAAAATTGTAATTACATGCTCCTGTTAAACAGGGGCTGAAAAATTGGGCCTTGGCCACTGGTGGCGGTGCCCAGAACCAAAAATGTTCTTACAAGCTATCAGCATGAAAATTGAGGAGGAAGACGATTGTCACTCAGCATAACAGGATAGTCACTCAGCATCAGCATAGGCAGTCTTGAAGGGTTCTCACATTAAAAAAAATCAATCGGTTACATCAGCATCAGGTGCTTGGTAGCTGGTGATCCAAGTGAGAGAAGAAAATAGTGGGGAGCGCTGAGAATATATATAAAAATTGGTATATAAACCAGGTGTAGAGCATAAATAATGAAATTCTAATATATAATTCACAATACACCAGCCTACCTAAGTGGACCAAAAATAAATAAATTTGGGTAATATAACTTACACCATTGAAGGTGGTAGTACAAAGTGATTGCTAAACAACCATAGCACAATGAGTGATTACAATATAAATAAATCAGGTGAACAACCAAAATATAACAGGTGATTTATAAATAAAAAACATAGAAGTCCATCAATAAATGACCAAATGATAGAAATAAAATCCTTGTCTGAATCTTGGCATCAAAGCGTGGACAGCAGAATCCCTTCACCATCACTGTAAATCACCCAAAAAAAAAAGTGTTCATAGAACGGGTGTCAGCTTACCAGATGGAGTTGATCAATTTAATGAAAAAAAGGTCAAATCGGCTTTAGCAAGATAATGCTTGCTGCAATGGAGAAAAGTGGACCGGACTCCTGTCCTCACATCACAGGGTCTCACATGAGGGATATAAAACAGATGGAGAGGAACCGGACATAGTGTAACACCGTTTATTGTAAAAATCGATAAAAACAAACATAGCCAAAGGGCTACTCACATAACAAGTGCCATCGCCCGGCACTGAGGCTGGAAAGCGTGTCTATGACAATGGGTAACCTGCTCTGCATGAAGTTCCCAGCAGATCGCGGCAGCAGCGTGCGTTCCACCCACAACAGACAGACAACCACGGGAAGCCGAATGTGATCTAATTGCGTGACCAAGTACCGCCTCGACGTACGTTTCGTTAAAACACGTCTTCAGGAAGCGTACTTGGTCACTATAGAGATGGTTTAAATAATACTGATAATTAGCATAAAGGGAGGGGTTGAATGCTTTGCAGCCTCAGTGCCGTTCGCAAACACCTATACAACCGTCCCATACAGCATTAGAAAGCAATACAAATAAAATTCGATATTAAATATTATACAAAGTGAGTAAACCTGAAAATGGTAAAAACAATCATCATTTACCATAATACCAATAAAAATTAAATCGTAAATGGTATCTATCAACACCGGACTGGCCGATGAGATAAATAATAAGGAGTTATATAAATGTATCAGAATGATACTTCAAAAAATTAAAAAATATAAAAAATTAAAAATTAAAAAAATAAAAATTGTGAACAATATCTGATTGGTTGAATACTACTGCACACCCGAAAAAGCCGGCAAAAAATGCAGACCAATTTGACCAATGATTAGATGTTAGTTATAGATCCCTTCTTCTTTCTTGAGTCTAATTTTTAATTTAGTCATATTGTTTGTCTGCATTAGTGACCAAGTACGCTCCCTGAAGACGTGTTTTAACGAAACGTACGTCGAAGCGGTACTTGGTCACGCAATTACATCACATCCGGCTATGTTTTTTATTTATAAATCACCTAATCCCTTATATTTTGGTTGTTCACCTGATTTATTTATATTGTAATCACTCATTGTGCTATGGTTGTTTAGCAATCACTTTGGACTACCACCTTCAATGGTCTTAGTTATATTACCCAAATGTATTTATTTTTGGTCCACTTAGGTAGGCTGGTGTATTGTGAATTATATATTAGAATTTCATTATTTATGCTCTACGCCTGGTTTATATACCAATTTTTATATATATTCTCAGCGCTCCCCACTATTTTCTTCTCTCACTTATGCACTGATGACTTTTTCAGGGTGCAGCTGCTATTATTACACTTTATTTAATTTATTAACACTTTTTGGCGCGGAATTTTGTTTATATTTTCTCAGCTGGTGATCCAAGACTGATTCATTTTTATGAAGGTCAGCCGATCGACCGATTCGGTGGACAGGCGCACCCTGTGATTGGTTACAAAGCCTCCAGCCGCACTGAATGTGCGTTCCAAAAGAACGCTGGATGCAGGACAGGCCAGTAGCTCTATTGCATACTGTGCAAGCTCTGGCCAGTGATCCATCCTCAAGACCCAGTAACCCAGAGGATTTTCGGTGGGAAAGGTGTCAAAGTCTGATCTTGCCCCTAGGTAATCCAGCACCATGTGAATCAGACACTGGCGATGGTTGCTGGAACCAATCAGACCTTGGGGCTGCGGACTGAAAAATTGTCTGAACGCATCGGTCAGATGGCCACCTTCTCCACCGCTCCTTCTTTGACTGACTGAAGTCTCAGCAACACGTTGTCCAGACGGACCAGGAAAATGTAACCTCCCAGGCTCTGGAAACGCATTGCGCAAACCTTTCTGCAAGGCCTCCTGAAGATGTTTCATCCTCTGCTCCCTCTGCGACAGCAAGATGAGGTCTGCAACCTTACCCTTGTAACGTGGATCAAGGAGGGTTGCCAGCCAGTAATCATCCCTCCCCTTGATACCACAAATATGAGGATCCTTCCGCAGGCTTTGCAGGATCAGGGAGGCCATGCAGCGTAGGTTTGCTGAGGCATTCGGTCCAGAGTCCTCTGGGTCACTAAGGATGACATGGTCCGCAGCCACCTCCTCCCAGCCACGTACAAGTCCATGGGTTTCTTCGGACTGTAAATGATCCCTTGAAGACTGCTGCTGATGCTGAGTGCCAGGCTCCACCTCCATGCTGACACAATCCTCCTCCTGCTCCTCATTCTCTTCCTGTGTGATCGGCGGGCACGCAGGAACACTGTCTGGAAAAAAGGGGCCTTGAGAGGTAAGGAAGTCCTCCTCTTCCTCCCTCTATTCTGCCTCAAGTGCCCTGTCCATTATTCCACACAGTGTGTGCTCCAACAGGTGGACAAGAGGGACAGTGTCACTGATGCATGCACTGTCACTGCTCACCATCCTCGTGGCCTCCTCAAATGGTGACAGGACAGTGCATGCATCCCTGATCATAGCCCACTGGCGTGGAAAAAAAAAAACAAAGTCCCCTGACTCTGTCCTGGTGCCATAGTCGCATAGGTACTCATTGATGGCGTGTGCAGCCACTGCAGCATGGCCAATGTTGAGTTCCACCTCGTGGGCATGTCACAGATTAGGCGGTTCTTGGGCAGGTTAAATTCCTTTTGGAGGTCAGCCAGCCGAGCACTGGCATTATATGACCTGCGGAAATGCACACAGACTTTCCTAGCCTGCCTCAGGACATCCTGTAAGCCCAGGTACCTGACCAAGAACTGCTGCAGCACCAAGTTAAGGACATGAGCCAAAAAGGGCACATGAGTCAGTTGTCCCTGTCGGAGGGCAGAGAGAAGGTTGGTGCCATTGTCGCAAACCACCATACCTGCCTTAAGTTGGCGTGGCGTCAACCACCTCTGAACCTGCCCCTCTGCAGAGCTGACAGAATCTCTGCCCCAGTGTGGCTCCTGTCCCCCAAGCACACCAGCTCAAGCACCGCATTGCATCTTTTTACCTGCGTGCTTGCGTAGCCCCTTGAAAGCCTACGGAGCACCGCTGGTACCGAGGACAAATCAGCACAGGAAGAGGCCATGGAGGAAGAAGAAGAGGAGGGGGTGGAGGAGAGAGGTGTGGCAGAATCACCACTATAGGAATTTTGGAGGCGTGGTGGCGGAACAACCTCCAACACTACTGCACCCTGTCCTGCATCCTTCCCAGCTGCCAGCAGAGTCACCCAGTGCGTGGTGAAAGATAGATTATGTCCCTGTCCATGCCTGTTGGACCATGAGTCAGCAATAATATGCACCTTACTGCTGACCGCCCTGTCCAGCGAGTGCCCTGCACATGTGGAGCTCTGCGGTGTAATGCAGTCGGTGTGCTGCCCTTAAGCTGGCCCCTGGAGGGCATCCCGCCTCATGGGAGATGTGCCTCCTCTCTCCTATCCGGCACCCATGTGGAGTCAGTGACCTCATCATCCCCTCCCGCCTCATCACTGGAGCAAACCTGGCAGTATGCTGCAGCTGGGGGAACATGACTGAAAGATTGCTGTCCTTCTTGGGCACCCCCTCTCTCTGGGCTCACGTTACTGCCTTACTCTAGCTGGGTACCATCATCGGAGCCTTCAAAATGCTGGGCATCCTCTTGTATGCATGTACCCAACACTGTGGTCAAGCAGTTCAGTGGAATCCCCAGGAGGACATGATGGGGCTAGGGAAGGAGTGACTGATGCCATTGAGCTGAGGGAAGAGGCCGCGTTGGCAGCTGCTTTGCCAGACAAAGCCTGGGTGAGAGAGGATGAGGAGGATGAGGACGCCTTGGTCATCCACTCTACCAAGTCTTCTGCATGTTGAGGCTCAACATGGCCAGCTGCCAAAAAAAAGGACAAGCGTGTCCCACAGCCACGTGCTGATGAGGATGCACCATCTCCACAACCAGCACTGTTGCCTCTAGGCACAGAGCCTGTTTGCCCTCTTTTATTGGCTTGTGACTGTCTGCCTCTCCTTGTTGGCCTTCCAGACATACTAATGGCCTGCAGTGAGATGTAGCTGCACAAAGCTGGGATGTATATATATACTGATACTGCAGCTAGCAGAATCAACTGCCTGCCTGTAGTATTATTAGTATGAGAACACCAGCAATTGTCTTCAGGTAGCTTTAGGTGCACACTGTGCAGAGGACACAGTACACTAACTGTAAATACTGCAGCTGCCTGCCTGTGGTAATAATAGGATCAGAACAACAGCAATTGTCTTCAGGTAGCTTTTGGTGCACACTGTGCAGAGGACGCACTACACTAACTGTAAATACTGCAGCTGCCTGCCTGTGGTATTAATAGGATCAGAAGAACACCACCAATTTTCTTCAGGTAGCTTTAGGTGCACACTGTGCAGAGGACGCACTACACTAACTGTAAATACTGCAGATGCCTGCCTGTGGTATTAATAGGAGCAGAACAACAGCAATTGTCTTCAGGTAGCTGTAAATACTGTAAAAACACCTGCCTGCCTGTAGGAAGAGAATGACAGAAACTGATCTAGCTAAACTGAATACAGTGTGTGTATATATATACACATACACACACACAACACCTAGGATGCATATATATATACACAATACACTGACTGCAGCTAACTGACTCGCTTGCCTGCTCTAACTCAAATGAAATGACACTGTCTCTCTCTCTCTCTATCTCCCTCTCAACGCCGGAACACACTACACAGGGCTGATGTGCAGACGGCCTTATATAGTGTGGGGCGTGTACTAAACCTCCTGAGCCAAAATTGGCCAAAGCCACCCTGGCTTTGGCCAATTACGGCTCTCTGTACAGACGGCGCTGTGATTGGCCAAGCATGCGGGTCATAGTGCATGTTTGGCCAATTATCAGCTAGCAATGCACTGCGATGCCGCAGTGAATTAAGGGCCGTGACGCACCTATAACGTTCGCAATTCGACGAATGATCGAATAGGGGATGTTCGAGTCGAACATGGGTTCGACTCAAACTCAAATCTCATCCCTACTGGCCATCTATCCCTTCACTGTTCCAACACAGTGTTTATCACCTCCCTAACACCAACAATTTCTTGCTTTTGATTTTGTCTTTCACGCCCAGCCCTAGATGGTACAAGAGTCTTTGTACACGTGTCACCATCGAACCTATGGTGAGGATTATCCACTTAGTTCACATTCATGTTTCTCGCTTCCCTGCTTTGCCGCATGTTGTGCCGCATCAGCTCCTGTGCCAGATCCTGTCCACAGCTGCCCACGCAACCACTGCCATGCCCTTTTCATCACCTCACCTATAAGTATAGGGGGTTGATTCAAGAATATTCTTTTTACTTTTTACATACAAGCCTGACTCATTGTTTGGTACAATACGTTCGTTTCATAGACATCCAATTTATATAAGCTTCTGATGAGTGGCAAGATAGCCACGAAACGCGTCGCACTTAAGATGCCATAAATTCAATACTCATGCAGTTTTGTAAAATAGACAATCTGAAGTATTTTATTCCCACGCTACCATGTAAGTGCTAGCAAGGGAAAAGCTTCTTGCACCGAATAGGGTCCTAAACGTCCCCTATTAGTGTAATATAATAGCAAGTGGGAATGGTGCTGCACTAATCCCAAATGATGATTATAAGTAAAGTAAAAATAAACAAAAACAGCGTGCTGCAGTGCTCACAATATAAATGTATAACCAGCTAGCCTAGAAAGCACCGGCATAGGGTATATTGCTAGTGAGTGTGGTAATATAAGATATATACAGTGATATAGAATAAAAATGTTCTCAAAACGTGAATAATCTGTAAAACCAAACTTATGTATATGAATAAAATACAGTACACATCATCATGAACAATAAACATGCAGTGTCACACAGAAACGTGCATCTACAGGTGTATGGGCAACCCAATAAACGGCATAAATAATATAAAAAATATAAAAAAAAGTTACAGTGTTAAACTGTACGTCCAGAGGGATCATGGAACGTACTAAATGATCTAAAGTGTCCTGTGCAAAACAAATACGTGCTCGACAGGTAACACACATATATAACAAATATAGTCCAGAAAAAGTGACTCATGCAACAAATAAATAAAGGTATACAGAAAGCTCATCAGTCCTTAAAGTACCAATCCATGAATCAGTGCAAACAGCAAAGCTTTTCTTCATAGACCAATCAATTGACTAGGTGGAAGTGGTGGGATGTGTAGACCAGAAAGGGTTACTGGATCCTCTCCATGCAGCAATTCTACACTAGAGGGTAGTGGCCCCTTACCTCATTACACTGAGGTTACAGCATAAGTAGAACACCGCTCAAGACAGCTTCTCTGGGAGTTGGTCCTGGGTCCTGGGCAGGGTCTCTAAATGACTAAGATCCTCAAGGAGCAGGGCGGACAAAGAAGGAAGGGGATGCCATATAGTGTAGTATTTTTTTAAAAACAGGTATGCTTTATTAGTAAAAATCGTATTCACACAATGTATGACACACAGTGCATTTATCCAACGAGCAGCGAGCTCGTACGCTTCTGTCACTGGAAGTTGCCTGTCCCATCCCGGGTCACGTGACTTCATCAGGGGATGCTAGGGGGCACACACAGTTGTCTTTAAATAGGCAGGTTTAAGTGGATATGCGGCAGCCATTTTTTCGAAGTTCAATGGGAAAACGCCATAGCGGCCATTTTCCCAGGATTGTATGGGGCGGCCATTTTCATGGTTATCTGGAAACTGATACAGACGTCAGTAGGGCTGGGAACGATCTCTGATAAATATCAGAAACGTTGACATGTTGGGAAGAGCTACAAATAAAAATATATGTCTGGCTAATAAGAGAGGGGAGACCTGAGTAGTAGTCAGCTCATCCCAATGGTCATTAAAAGCCGGACAGTGGAAGCTGATGTTTTAATACTAGCGGACCTTAGAGAGCCCATAGGATTTGTTTAAATATAAAGGAACAAATGCATTATAAGCCTGGATGGGATAGGACCTTCCACTGGTATCGGCGTAGTACACATAAACATATACTGTAAAAGTATTCTTCCTGGGGTCTATCATATTCACCCCAACACAATAAAAAATGTATATAAAATTATTATTATAAAACGCCCAAAGAGATTAAAATATTAAAAACATAATGTTTCTACAGCAAATGACATTAAGGGTGTATATAGTAATAATCATTTAAAACGTCCGGAGAGATCTACAGATACTACATAGAAACGCATAGTGTTGGGGGCGTGTCTGGACGAGCAAGGTGGAGGATGTGTTTTGGCTGAGCTCCTCCAAGCCACAGAGAATCCGCTGCTATCCAAGCTTTAATCCTCTCCTGTGAGCCTGCTTTATAACATCTCAGCCTCTAGAACCACCCTGCTAAACATCCGGAGTGTTTTTTTTGTGGCTTTGGTTATTTTTAGTGCCCCGGGCCTGCAGATCGCTCCTGGCAGAGACATTCGCCGCCATCTTGGGGCCTGCGGCCCGATCGGAGCCTCTGGCCTGCCGTCCCTGTGAGCCGGGCACCGAGCGGACGCTCATCCTGGACGGGCGGCTGTCAACCTTCCAGGAGACTTGCAGGGAAAGGCACCTGAGGACTGCCTGTGCGCCCGATTCCTCTGCTCTGCTGCACTGAGGCCTGGCATCACCTTGCGGCCTGTTGTCTACCCGGAGCCTCCGACCTGTACCATCTAAGAGCCAGGCACCGACCTAGAGTGGATCTGCCCTGCCTAACCCCTGGGACACAGTGAGTAACAGCTCCCCCTCCCCACCCATGCACCGCTCTGAGCCTACATTCCTTACTGAAAACGGCGCTCGCCCGGCCGGATACAATCACTAGGAAAGTCCGCGGCTTCGGCCTATTCCTGGAGGTCGGCGGCCATCTTGGTGCTCCAAGTACTCCTATAACCACTTTACTCCACTGCCTTTCTCATTGAAACTTTCCTACAGCATTTATCCTTCAGCAAGTTCCCCCCTCATCTGACACATCACCTCCACAGCCTCCATCCTTACTCAATCACAATAATTTTACTTGCTCTTTTTTGCTGTTGCTGGAGTACATTTACTGTTACCTGTGTTCCGCCTATATGGGAGCCCCTCCAGGTGCTGACAACATTTTGATGTATGTGTGATATTGCTCAGATGTGAGGGAGAGTGCCCCTTGCAGCTATCGGCCATATAGCTTCAATTATGCCCGCCAAAACACCTAAGCTCCGTTCTGCCCCTGTTAAATGTCCAAACAAGAGATCACTCTCTATTCCAGTCTCTACAGGTTCTATTCAGCAATACCTAGCCAACGCATGTGGTGACCAAGCCAGAACCTCGAGAACAAGCGCCTCTCCATCATCCCACGCTGCCTCTGTGAGGGAGAGCTCTCCAGCTTCCTCCTGCTGTTCGGATCTTATGGATGATCCCGGATCCCCCATAGGTTCTGAAATGTCTGCACTTATGAGTGGCCTCAAAAAAGAACTTGCAGGTATGTTTCACAGTTTGGAGAAATCCATCAAAAAAGAAATAACTGCCGTTAGATTGGATATGTCACATATCTTGGCCAGGGTAGAGGAAGTGGAGCAGCGACAGGACACACAGGCACTAGCTATTAAAGAACTGCAGGACACTGTTACCCAGCTGGCTTTTGCCCACCGTGCATCTTTATATAAGCTTGAAGACCTCGAAAATCGCAACCGCAGAAATAATATTCGAGTTAGAGGTTTGCCGGAAGCCAATGGGGATAGTGATCTTGATCCTTCTATAAGAGGCATTTTTAATACCATCCTGGGTAACCCTGTCACTGCACCATTACGCTTTGACCGTGTGCATCGGGCCTTACGACCACGTAACGCTTACTCGGACCAGCCCAGGGATGTCATCTGCTGCCTGTATTATTTTGAAGACAAAAATGCTATTATGGTGAAGATGCGAGGCTTACCTAACATTGACTTTGACGGGGCTACCATCAGTATCTATCCAGACCTCTCCAAAGATACTTTGGACCACCGCAGAGCCCTAAAACCGCTACTGGACAATTTACGATCTGACGGGATTACATACAGATGGGGCTTCCCTGCCTGCCTGATTGCTACAAAAAACGGCCGTTCCCATACATTGAGATTTCCTGAGGAACTTCCAACTTTTTTGCAGGACCTACATCTCTCACCCATGGAACTTCCAGGCTGGCAGGATCCGATTCCAAAATTTTCATGTCCCGTGGACTCTGTCTGTAAAAAGACCCCCTCAAAGAGGAGTCGTACTTCTCTTCCGGGCTCGGCACAAAAACATGGTTGAAACATTTATTTTTTCACTCATATTTTTGCTAATAATGTGAACCATTTCTTTCTTACAAAAGGTTTTTTCTGCCGGGTCCAGATCTGGCCGCTGTGTATACACATATATATATATATATATAGACTCGCCAGTAAGCTGACCAATATCTGTTTTTCTTTATTATTATGTTGATTGTTGCATGTTTCCAATTGGTCTACATTTGCGATTCCTTTTAGGTTGCTTATTGTTTCTATTGATCCTGGTTCTACTTACATGGGTTTTCATATTTTCGACTGGAATTCATTGTTCTCTTGTTAATGGCAGGTTATTAATCTGTTTTTCTTCTACAGGCCGTGTGCTGTTGGGGCGCTCTCTTCTCACCACCCCCCCCCACAGCGTAACACCACCTCCACCTCCTCCTGGGGATGGCGAGTGTGAATGGCCCTGAAGATGTCCTATTTAATCCTTGTTCAAGGATTGGGATGGCCTTTCGCTCTCTCTTTCCCCAATGGGACCACTGCAGTCTTCTGCGTGATATTTTTTCATTTCCCACAAGTTCCCTGACTTACATATATACTCTCTGTATATGTTTATCTTCTTCTTCTTCCTCTCATCTCTTCCTTTCCTACTATTCCCCTTTTTTCCCCCTCCCTGCTGGTATGCTTGGCAAGACAAACTGAAGACCTTCATTCTCTTTTTAAATGGCTAAGGTAAAGATTGTGTCCTACAATGTTAGGGGTCTTAATGTCGCTGCTAAACGACATCAATTATATTGTGAACTTAAACAAGCCATGTGTTCCATTGCCTTTTTTCAAGAAACACACTTAACCCACACAACACCTGTTAGACTAACCTCACCTAACTTTCCGCAGTGGTACTATAGCCTATCAGACACCAACAAGTCCAAGGGTGTAGCCATTGGTTTTTGCAGTAGTTTGTCTTTTAGGCTATCTGACATGCTTGCGGATGACTATGGTCGCTTCCTTTTTCTCAAGGAATTCATTGGAAATGTCCAATGCACACTTGCAAATATCTATTGCCCGAACCATAACCAACCTGCCTTTCTCTCCCAAATATTGACTAAAATGTCACACTTTGCTAAGGGACTTACTATTCTAGCGGGGGATATAAACATGCCGTTAGACCCCATTATTGATACATCACAAAGCCGTTCTAATATCTCTTTCAAAAGACTGAAATTTGTGAAAAAAACGGCTTCTTGATAATCAATTGATGGATGTTTGGCGCCTTCTTCATCCTAAGGAGAAGGATTTCTCACACTACTCCTCAACGCACCAATCATACTCCAGAATAGACAATATATTCTTAGACCATTTCCATCTCCCCTTTTTACACTCTGTCCACATTGGTTTCGCATCAATTTCAGATCATGCACCTGTGTCAATGACATTGACCATGCCCTCCCTACCCCGACGTACCACCAACTGGAGGCTTAATGATTCCCTTCTCACTAATGAAGCAGAGGTCTCTATGTTGGCTTCCCATTTATCGCAGTACTTTAGGGAAAACTAATCCTCTGACACCTCCCCTTCAGTCGTTTGGGAAGCTCATAAGGCTACCATTAGAGGCCAGCTCATTGAGCTTGGTGCGCAGATAAAAAGAGAGCATGGTCAACAAATTAACCAGGTTTTACAACAGATAGAGGCTCTAGACAAGCAGCATAAACTTTCTTTACATAATGAACACCTTAAATCCCTCACACTTAAACGTGAGGAATTGAAGCCCCTCCTCAATCTAGACACCAAGAGAAAGTTCCAACGTCTGTCGCAAAAATTTTACAAATGGGGGAACAAACCAAGTAGATTGTTGGCTAGATCACTAAAGACTAAACAGTCGCAATCATTTATCCCCAAAATTAAGCTTCTGTCAGGTGCATTGGCCCATGCAACTCCAGATATCGCTAAAGCATTTAGAGACTACTACGCGGACCTATATAATGTCAAAAATGACTTGTCCTCTCTTCCTCATAAGGAGAGACGAAACCGTATGCTATCCTACTTGAGAGAGGCAAATCTTCCTAAATTGCCCATATCTGTCCTTAAAGAATTAGAAGAAGACTTTTTGGTTGAGGAATTTCAGGCAGCTTTGAAGTCCTCCCCCTCTGGTAAAGCCCCTGGATCTGACGGGTTCACGATTCTATATTATAAAACATTTAGCGACATCCTGCTCCCTCGACTCTCTGAATATGCAAACTGAATCTCTCACTCTTCAGGTTTACGCCCAGAATCACTTTCGACTCATATCACAGTCATTCCCAAACCAGACAAGGATCCTACCCTTTGTAATAGTTTTAGACCTATATCGTTAATAAACGTTGACATTAAGTTAATCGCCAAAGTTATGACAAACTGCTTACTTCCCCTTATACCAAATTGGATCTCGGTGGATCAATCAGGTTTCATACCTGCTAGAGAAGCAAAAGATAATTCCCTTCGTGCAATCTCCCTGATTCAATATGTTCAGCGGTGCTCCCAGCCCACCCTACTCCTCTCTACTGATGCAGAAAAAGCTTTTGATAGGGTGGACTGGGAGTACCTTAAGCTGACCTTGCGCCACTTCGGTATGGGTCCTAAAATGTTTTACCGTATTTCCTCCCTTTATGCTAACCCTTCTGCTCAAGTTAGGATTAACGGAACGTTGAGTGACCCCTTTGTGTTACATAATGGAACCAGGCAGGGTTGTCCCCTCTCCCCTCTCCTTTTTGCTATCACTCTAGAACCTTTCCTCGCCACAATTAGGAACAATGCTAATATCAAAGGCATACAAATAGTCAACAGATCCCATAAATATGCGGCATATGCAGATGATGTACTATTTTTTATCCAACAACCTCGGATTTCGATTCCGAATTTGATGTCTGCATTTTCCACGTTTCAATCAATTTCTAATTTCAACATAAATTTATCTAAATCCGAAATTTTAAACATTAACATCCCCAAGTCCGAGACTCTCTCCCTTAAACTCCTTTTTCCCTTTCGATGGGAATCAAATTGTATGAAATACCTAGGTGTTTATCTTACCTCTAATCTTCAATCCCTTTTTCGATATAATTATATTCCCATGCTAAACAAAATCAGAGCCGACCTACGAAAATGGTCTAACTTGTCACATACTTGGTTAGGGAAGGTTAATATAATTAAAATGAACATATTACCACGCATCCTTTTCCTCTTTCAAATGCTACCACTAGGTGTCCCAGTGGGCTTTTTTTACTATTTTACAGTCCATGGTCTCCCGCTTTATCTGGAAGGACAGACACCCTAGAATATCCAGGGAGTTATTGTTTCCTTCCAAATGCTCAGGTGGTCTGGCACTTCCTAATTTTAAAGCCTACTTCCAAGCAACTGTATTGGCCAGACTAGCTGAATGGAAATATGCCCTTAACTCGAAGCTATGGGTACAAATTGAGTATTACCTAAGTGGTGTAGACCTTTCAATAGCTCCCTGGATACCCCGCTCCCACAGGAACCTTGCCCGTACTACCTCGGCCCTTACCCTCTCCTCTTTGGATGTATGGGACGCACTACATAAAAAATATTCCTGGAACTATGACTTCCTTTTGCTACCTCTTCTCAATCACACATACTTTCTGCCAGGCCTTCTGGATCCAGGTTTTAAATCATGGAGGTCAGAAGAACCCTTCCTATTGCATCACGTTCTAAATGGCAACGCACTCAAACCCTTACCTGCGATCCTTACTCCTAAACCTGCCACGTTCCTAGATAAATGGAGATACCACCAAATACAACACTTCTTAAGCTCCCTTCCTACTCCACTTAGGGGCGTCAGTGATTTAAACGATATAGAAATAATATTCTTTCCAAAAGACCCCCCTCTACATAGCATCTCTACATTCTATAAAGCCCTTATTACTCTTCAAAACTCCGACCCCCCCTACCTGACTAAATGGGAAATTGACCTTGGTCTCTCCCTGACTGACAACCAAAAAGATAGGATCCTCCAACTTGCTCACACCTCATCCTTAGCCTCAAGAATGTCAGAGGTCAACTATAAATTGCTCACTAGGTGGCATTACACCCCAGTTCACTTACACCAAATGTTCCCTGCCAGTTCCCCATTGTGCTGGAGGAACTGTGGGAACAAAGCTACTCATGCACACATATGGTGGTTCTGTCCACTGATTAAACCATACTGGGAGGATATTCGCACTCTGATTGCTCAGATTGCTGATGTTCATATACCAAACGACCCATGGTCTATTCTTTTTCATGTCACAAAAACTCCCATAAAGTCGTACAAACGCTCAATCATTCCTCACTTACTGAACACTGCCAAAGCCTTAATCCCCACTTTGTGGGGCCAACCAATTATTCCTTCTATGAAGGCTTGGCTACAAATGGTTGACAATGTACACCTCATGGAGAGTATCACCCACAATATTAGAGGGACCTCCCAGAAACACTCTCTAACCTGGGACTCTTGGAAAAAATTTCAGTCTACCGCCACATATACAAATCTCCTGCTCTAACCCCTCAAACCTAACACTCTAGCGTAGCCATTCAGCACTTATTCATGCTAATTCTCCCCTCTGCTCAATACATGGTCTAGTATACCAGCAACTTCCTACCCTTTTCCCCTCCCACCTTCAATTCTTTCTCTTCTATTCTCTCCTTTTCTACCACTACTCTGTCTTGATGTATACTTCTGTTAACCACTTCAGCCCCGGAAGGTTTTACCCCCTTCCTGACCAGAGCACTTTTTACAATTCGGCACTGCGTCGCTTTAACTGCTAATTGCGCGGTCATGCAATGCTGTACCCAAACGAAATTTGCGTCCTTTTCTTCCCACAAATAGAGCTTTCTTTTGATGGTATTTGATCACCTCTGCCGTTTTTATTTTTTGCGCTATACACGGAAAAAGACCGAAAATTTTGAAAAAAAATGATATTTTCTACTTTTTGTTATAAAAAAAATCCAATAAACTCAATTTTAGTCATACATTTAGGCCAAAATGTATTCGGCCACATGTCTTTGGTAAAAAAAATGTCAATAAGTGTATATTTATTGGTTTGCGCAAAAGTTATAGCGTCTACAAACTAGGGTACATTTTCTGGAATTTACACAGCCTTTAATTTATGACTGCCTATGTCGTTTCTTGAGGTGCTAAAATGGCAGGGCAGTACAAAACCCCCACAAATGACCCCATTTTGGAAAGTAGACACCCCAAGGAATTTGCTGAGAGGCATGTTGAGCCCATTGAATATTCATTTTTTTTGTCCCAAGTGATTGAATAATGACAAAAAAAAAAATATTTACAAAAAGTTGTCACTAAATGATATATTGCTCACACAGGCCATGGGCATATGTGGAATTGCACCCCAAAATACATTTAGCTGCTTCTCCTGAGTATGGGGATACCACATGTGTGGGACTTTTTGGGAGCCTAGCCGCGTACGGGGCCCCGAAAACCAATCACTGCCTTCAGGATTTCTAAGGGCGTACATTATTGATTTTACTCCTCACTACCTATCACAGTTTTGAAGGCCATAAAATGCCCAGATGACATAAAACCCCCCCAAATGACCCCATTTTGGAAAGTAGACACCCCAAGCTATTTGCTTTGAGGCATGTTGAGTCCATGGAATGTTTTATATTTTGACACAAGTTGCGGGAAAGTGACAAATTTTTTTTTTTTTTTTTTGCACAAAGTTGTCACTAAATTATATATTGCTCACACAGGCCATGGGCATATGTGGAATTGCACCCCAAAATACATTTAGCTGCTTCTCCTGAGTATGGGGATACCACATGTGTGGGACTTTTTGGGAGCCTAGCCGCGTACAGGACCCCGAAAACCAATCACCGCCTTCAGGATTTCTAAGGGCGTACATTTTTGATTTTACTCCTCACTGCCTATCACAGTTTCGGAGGCCATGGAATGCCCAGGTGGCACAAACCCCCCCCAAATGACCCCATTTTGGAAAGTAGACACCCCAAGCTATTTGCTGAGAGGCATGGTGAGTATTTTGCAGCTCTCATTTGTTTTTGAAAATAAAGAAAGACGAGAAAAAAATTTTTTTTTTTTCTTTTTTCAATTTTCAAAACTTTGTGACAAAAAGTGAGGTCTGCAAAATACTCACTATACCTCTCATCAAATAGCTTGGGGTGTCTACTTTCCAAAATGGGGTCATTTGGGGTTTTTTTTTGCCACCTGGGCATTCCATGGCCTCCGAAACTGTGATAGGCAGTGAAGAGTGAAATCAAAAATTTACGGCCTTAGAAAGCCTGAAGGCGGTGCTTGGTTTTCGGGGTCCCGTACGCGGCTAGGCTCCCAAAAAGTCTCACACATGTGGTATCCCCGCACTCAGGAGAAGCAACAGAATTTATTTTGGGTTGTAATTTCACATATTCCCATGGCATGTTTGAGCAATATATCATTTAGTGACAACTTTGCGCAAAAAAAAAAAAATAAAAATAAAAAATTGTCTCTTTCCCGCAACTTGTGTCACAATATAAATTATTCCATGGACTCAACATGACTCTCAGCAAATAGCTTGGGGTGTCTACTTTCCAAAATGGGGTCATTTGGGGGGGTTTTGAACTGTCCTGGCATTTTATGCACAACATCTAGAAGCTTATGTCACACATCACCCACTCTTCTAACCACTTGAAGACAAAGCCCTTTCTGACACTTATTGTTTACATAAAAAAATAATTTTTTTTTGCAAGAAAATTACTTTGAACCCCCAAACATTATATATTTTTTTTAAAGCAAATGCCCTACAGATTAAAATGGTGGGTGTTTCATTTTTTTTTTCACACAGTATTTGCGCAGCGATTTTTCAAACGCATTTTTTGGGGAAAAAACACACTTTTTTACATTTTAATGCACTAAAACACACTATATTGCCCAAATGTTTGATGAAATAAAAAAGATGATCTTAGGCCGAGTACATGGATACCAAACATGACATGCTTTAAAATTGCGCACAAACGTGCAGTGGCGACAAACTAAATACATTTTTAAAAGCCTTTAAAAGCCTTTACAGGTTACCACTTTAGATTTACAGAGGAGGTCTACTGCTAAACTTACTGCCCTCGATCTGACCTTTGCGGCGATACCTCACATGCATGGTGCAATTGCTGTTTACATTTGACGCCAGACCGACGCTTGCGTTCGCCTTAGTGCGAGAGCAGGGGGGACAGGGGTGCTTTTTTTTTTTTTTTTTTTTTTTTTTCTTTATTATTATTATTTTTTTATCTTATTTTTAAACTGTTCCTTTCATTTTTTTTTTTTTAAATCATTTTTATTGTTATCTCAGGGAATGTAAATATCCCCTATCATAGCAATAGGTAGTGACAGGTACTCTTTTTTGCAAAAATTGGGGTCTATTAGACCCTAGATTTCTCCTCTGCCCTCAAAGCATCTGACCACACCAAGATCGGTGTGATAAAATGCTTTCCCAATTTCCCAATGGCGCTGTTTACATCCGGCGAAATCTAAGTCATAAAATGCTCGTAGCTTCCGGTTTCTTAGGCCATAGAGATGTTTGGAGCCACTCTGGTCTCTGATCAGCTCTATGGTCAGCTGGCTGAATCACCGGCTGCATTCTCAGGTTCCCTGTTGAGACAGGAGAGCCAGAGAAAAACACGGAAGACGTTGGGGGGGGGCATTCCCTCCCACTGCTTGTAAAAGCAGTCTAGAGGCTAATTAGCCGCTAGGATTGCTTTTACATGAAAGCCGACCGCTGCCTGAAAAGAATGATACCAAGATGATACCTAAACCTGCAGGCATCATTCTGGTATAACCACTCAAAGTCGTGAATGGCGTACCTGAAGACAAAAAAATGGTTAACAATAAAGCACAGTAAACGGTAAGGTATAAAAAATTGCATACCTGAAAAGCAAACATGATAAAACATAATAACAATAACAATAAAACATTGCAGAATAGAATACAGTAAAAAAGAGCAGAACAATAGAGAGAGAATAGAGAGAGAGAGAACAATAAAACGACAACTATTTTTTTTTTTTTTTATATTTTTGTATGTTTTTTTTTTTTTTTTTTTTTACACTTTTTTTTGTAACTAACTTTTATAACTGTAACCGGTTCCAGGTTCGGGTCTCTCAAAATGCGATGGCATCTTGGGAGACCCTGTGAAAGTGTGTCCTAGTCTGTGCAATGCTGTACCCTACGCTAATAGTCAACTAGTGCATGGTAGCGTTCAAAACATTCACCAATGCAAAGACCAGGATTGTCAGGACAGGAGGGACAATGATAGTGGGTGTCACGTCTATATCCACGCTTGCTGCAGACACAACATCTATTTTGGGTGGTACGTTGGGTAGGGGTACTCGGGAGGACATAAAAATGCCTCTCATGCAGCCGACTGCATTTGGTTGGGGATGTGAATGGGGGAAGTACGGGCGCTGCAGAAGCGGTGGGTTCCCAATTAGGATTGGCGAATGCAGCAGGAAGGGCATTATGGGCACGACGGGCCTGTGTTTGTCTTTTTGGTGGCAGCGGGACACTACTTGTGCTTGCCACCTCACCAGCTTGAACTGCACTTTTGGGACTCGCCACGTCACCAAGTGTTACTGCAGTGCTGGTTTGACTACGACCGGGGTGTACTACGCCGCTGGTGCTTGCCAGTTCACCAAAACGCTACCAAAAAAACTGTTAGCGATCCCAGGGATCAGACCTGACTCTGCGAACGCTGCAGTTATGCGTTTAGTGTTTTGTAAGTGACAGTGATCGATCGATACTGCACGTGGGCTGGGCTGGGCCGGGCGGAGGGGCAAAACGCAGGTGCTAGCAGGTATCTGGGCTGATCCCGCTAACACTGCGTTTGTGGGAACCCTAAACTGCTGGGGACGCTAGTATAGATCTGATCAGATATTGATCCGATCAGATACTATACCACTAAGGGAGGTGTACGGTGCGTGCGTGGGTGTTAGCGGTACTGGCGCTAATCTGACGCTGCCTGGGGCTGGTGCTTGCCAGTTCACCAAAACGCTACCAAAAAAACTGTTAGCGATCGCAGGGATCAGGCCTGACTCTGCGAACGCTGCAGTTATGCGGTTAGTGTTTTGTAAGTGACAGTGATCGATCGATACTGCACTTGGGTGGGCTGGGCTGGGCCGGGCGGACGGGAAAAACGCAGGTGCTAGCAGGTATCTGGGCTGATCCCACTAACACTGCGTTTTTGGGAACCCTAAACTGCTGGGGACGCTAGTATAGATCTGATCGGATCAGATATTGATCCGTTCAGATACTATACCACTAAGGGAGGTGTACAGTGCGTGCGTGGGTGTTAGCGGTACTGGCGCTAATCTGACGCTGCCTGGGGCTGGTGCTTACCAGTTCACCAAAACGCTACCAAAAAAACTGTTAGCGATCGCAGGGATCAGGCCTGACTCTGCGAACGCTGCAGTTATGCGTTTAGTGTTTTGTAAGTGACAGTGATCGATCGATACTGCACTTGGGTGGGCTGGGCCGGGCGGAGGGGCAAAACGCAGGTGCTAGCGGGTATCTGGGCTGATCCCGCTAACACTGCGTTTTCGGGAACCCTAAACTGCTGGGGACGCTAGTATAGATCTGATTGGATCAGATATTGATCCAATCAGATACTATACCACTAAGGGAGGCGTATGCTGCGTGCATGGGTGTTAGCGGTACTGGCGCTAATCTGACGCTGCCTGGGGCGACGCATATCACCGCCGGGCGATCAGGGGGCTAAACCTTTATTCGGTAATAAACGGCGGGTGCCCTGACACTATAAAAAATAAACAAACTAACCAGCGTCAACCGTAACGTTTATACGGTGATCAGTGGTGAAAGGGTTAACTAGGGGGCAATCAAGGGGTTAAAACATTTATTAGATAGTATATGGGGGTCCCCAACGCTATAAAACGCTGACGGTGAACCTAAATATTTACCTCCCTAACTAGCGTCACCAGCGACACTAATACAGCGATCAGAAAAATGATCGCTTAGCAACACTGGTGACGGGGGTGATCAAGGGGTTAAAACTTTATTAGGGGGGTTAGGGGGGTACCCTAGACCTACAGGGGGGTAATACTAACTGTCCTACCACTGCTAACTGTCACAAACTGACACTATGCAGTAATCAGAAAAAAAAAAAAAAAAAAAAAAAAAAAAACCTGCTTGGTGTCAGTTTGTGACAGGGGGGGGTGATCGGGGGGGGATCGGGGGGCGATCGGGGGGGGGGATCGGGGTGTTTTGTGTGCCTGGCATGTTCTACTGTGTGTGTTTGTGTTGTGCACTCACAGTTCAGTCTTCTCTCCTCGGCCCGGAACGGAAAATACCGAGCCGAGGAGAGATGACATCATTTCCTCTGCCTCTGTGTACAATACAGAGGCAGGGAAATGATCCCATTGGCTGGGAGCGATCGCGAGGGGGGGGCCACGAATGGATGGCCTCCCCCTCACCTCCGATCGCCGGGGGACATTTGCCGACCGCCGCAGGCACCGGGGGGGGGTCCGATCGGACCCCCCACCCGCGGGCAGGCAGGGACGTACAGGTAAGCCCTTTTGCCTGCCCGTGCCGCTCTGTCGACGTACATCGTCGTGCGGCGGTCGGCAAGTGGTTAAACTAAAGCAATATTTTCTATTTAAATTATATTTAGATTATAGTGCTCACCTAGTTCACATCCTTTATCCAATTAGCTGTTTAGCTGACTCTATGTATCTTCCTGGATGTACCTACTATAATTTTCTAATTTGTGGATTCTATGAGTACTGTATCCTTTGTTGTTGAAAAAATAGAAGTGCTATCTGTTTTGTGTTATAATTGTTATATTTTTCCTTAATAAAAATGTATTAAACAAAAAAAAGAAACGCATAGTGTTACTGCAAAAATGACAGTCAGTACTATATATAATAAAAAGGGGAGGAATGACAATCAGTGCTATAAATAAAATGGAGGAGGGAGGGGGAGGGGGGGGGAAGCAGAGAACAGCACGCTGTTTTTGTTTATTTTTACTCTACTTATAATCATCATTTGGGATTAGCGCAGCACCATTCTCACTTGCTATTATATTACTCTAATAGGGGCCATTTAGGACCCTATTCGGTGCAAGCAGCTTTTCCCTTGCTAGCACTTACATGGTAGCACGGGAATAAAATACTTCAGATTGTCTATTTATCCACGAAACTCATTCCTGCTGCAATCATGGATGTGTTTACCTATATGGAAAAAAGGAAAGTGAATCTTGAAGAAGTGCTTAATGCCATCAGAAAAAAAATTGGACTTAGAAAGTTTAATGAGGAGGCTGGGGCATAATATGGAAAAAAAAGGTGAGCCTTTGGTGGGACATCTGCACCTTTGAAACATACTTGAAAGAGAGTTTAGTCCCGAGAAGATTAAGATGGGACGTACTCCCGAATGATGGCCTCACAGACCAAGAGTCTAATGAGGAATGGTTTAAATTCTTCAACGATAAAGGATTGGAATTATTGCGCTTCCTACTAGAGAGGAAAAGAAGAAAAAGCAAAATAATAGACCAGAATATCACTGAACTAAAGGAGGAAATGGAAGTGTACAAAGAAACAACTGGATTTAAAACGTTAACTACACAGCTGAATAAAGATCTCATTAAAAAGGATAAAGAAGTCCAGCAGAGGAAAAGCAAGAAGTATAGTAGGGACACAAAAGATTTTAGGAATGATCAGGTATTTAAGTGGCAGAGCCAATTAGGGAGAGGGGACAATCTATCCACCTACTCTACACCAGAGAAAATGGTGAGAGTTGATCCACACCAGACCAGCGAACCATCCAACACCCAGATTAGAAGTTACCAGGACCCAAGAGAAAGGAATGGAGCTACTATCCCTAGATACCAAGACTATGACGGGAGGAATACATATTATCAACCATACACTCCCCACTGAACGGACAGAAGACCTCAACCAAATCGAACACCACAAAATGGAGGTAGAAACCCATATTGGAAAAATAATAGGAAACCCTATAATGGGAACAACTGGCACAAACCACCCTATGACCAGAGAGAGTATAGAGGGCCACCACAAGGACCCAGGGATCAAAGAAGACCCACCTATGAGTATAGGGAAAATAGGGAACCACCATACGAACAGCACTGGTCAAGAGGCAGAAGCCCTGCCCATGAATATGGATACGGGGAAAGGAGAGGCCCTCAACAAAGAAATAACCAACAGAATGAACGTAGCCCTATACCGATATACAATTACTATGCCCCATTAACGAACAGAGATGAAGAGAACAGACAAAGACACTACCCTTCACAGTATGGAGATCAAGCCTATAGTAGGCCTTTTTTAGACAGGGGCAGGGAAGACCACCCACTGAGACAGATAGACGAAACCAGGATTTCCAGAAAAAGCCCAGTAAGAAGAGAGGACGAAGATCAGGAAAAAGAGAACAAAAGAAAAAGGAACAAAGGGAGAGGGCATTTTCAACTTAAGTGGGCAGGAACTCACACATGAAGAGATTGGTGTTCTAGATAACTTGGATACATTCCAGACCTATATTGGAATTCAAAAATTCACAAGGAAACTAAACATTCAGAAATATATTGCAAGCAATCCCACTAGACACAAATACCCGACTGTTGAAGAGAATGGTGTTATACATAGCACACTGAGGAACAAATCCGTTTTTAATCCGCCCATTAAAGACAATAAATATATCAAAGTTTTTAAAAAAGTGGTTTTAGAAGACATTAAAGATCTCAAAATTAAGAAGAAGGAGGACCCCAACTATATTAAAAGTGGCATTCGTAAACTAACAAGAAGGAAAGATTTGGTTATCCGGCCAGCCGATAAGGGAGGTGGTATTGTTGTGCTCTCAAAGGAACAATACCACCACACTATGATAGAGATGCTAAGTGATGAAAATACCTATACGAGATTATTAAGTAACCCGATGTATAAGTGCAGGAAGGCACTCGAACAGATTGTGTTCCTTGGAGTAAAGAAAAACATACTCAACAAAAAAGAAGCCAGATTTTTAGTTCCGGAGTCTTGCCGTAAATCCATCATCTATTCACTACCGAAGATTCACAAAGAGAGTACCAATCCACCACCGAGACCAATAGTGAATGGCATCGATTCACTAACTTCCAGATTAGGCCAATATATCGATGTATTCTTACAACCGGCTGTACAAAGTACACAAGCATATTTGAGGAATACGAAACAAATGCTGCACATTCTAGAGAACATCCCGAAAGAAGAAGGCCCATGGATTATGGCCACTGCAGATGTTGCCTCACTATATACTATAATACCTCATCACCCAGCGTGTGAAGCAGCAAAATGGGGTTTGAGGAAACACACCTAATTACAGTGTATGCAGAGGAAGTTCTTAATTTAATGTATCGATTTTAATTTAAAGAACAATTATTTTTGGTACAATAGTAAGTACTATCACCAACACACTGGAGTTGCAATGGGAGCCAAATTTGCCCTAGTATAGCCGGATTATTTATGGCCCAGTGGGAGGAAGAAAATGTTTTTATGAATATGCCAGAAGAACTAGTGACATATAAAAGATATATTGATGACATTTTTATTTTATGGAAAGGGGATAGAGACCAGCTTACCTGTTTTCTTGAAAAACTCAATATAAATAACAAAAATATAGTACTGACTTGGGATATTAGTGACAGCAAAGTAACGTTTTTGGATTTAGAAATTATACAAGAAAATTCCATGCTTAAATCACAAACTCACTTCAAAAACGTTGACAGGAATAGCTACCTCCCCATCGAGAGTTGTCATCACAAGAATTGGCTGTTCAAGGTACGTAAGGGCCAATTCGTATGGCTAAGACGGAACTGTACGCATCTGAATACTTTCCTGGATCAAGCAGAGAAGATAGCACTTAGATTTTCCAATAAAGGGTATGACCGCCAGTTTATCGATAAGAAAGTAGAAGAGGTCTGTGCACTGGATCGGAACGCATTAATTAAGGACACTAACAAATCCAAACAGCCACTAGGGGGAACACCGGTAATCCTAGATTTCAGTGCACAGCACAAAAAAATCGAAAAGATTATCAAACGCCATTGGCACATATTGTTAGCAGATAAACAACGGCAAGAATCCCTATCTGTGACTCCGCGATTCATATACAAAAGAGCACCAACCATTCGTGACAGAGTGGTAAAGAGTGTACTAGATCCACCGAAGAAGACCTGCACCTTCTTTATGGGTAAAGGCTTCTTTCCATGCAAGAGGTGCTTTGCATGTCTAAAAACAAGAAGGCCAAATGAAAGAAAATTCCAGTTTACATCGACGAGTACGGGAGACACATATGAGGTGAAAAACTTTATTTGTTGCAATACTGAAGGGGCTGTATATGCCCTAGAATGTAGCTGTGGGCTTCAGTATGTTGGCCGGACAAAAAGACCACCTAGGGTGCGGATTAAAGAGCATGTCAAGAACATCCTGAATGGCTATGCTATGCCAAACATTTCTTACTATACCATAACAAGGACCCCACTCACCTTAAATTTTGGGGGATTGAACCGTATATTAGACACTGGCGGGGGAGACATAAGGTCAGGACGCTCAGTCAGGCTGAATCCAGATGGATATTCACGCTAGATACATTTGCACCACGAGGCCTAAACATTGAATTTGACCTGAATTGTTTCCTTAGTGATTTTTAAAGTACGTCTTATAACCTACACGTTAGTCCCAATGACTAGTCCATAATCCACTATCCCTGTAGGATTCTATATTTCCCTTTACACTAAATTTTCCAGTTTATGTCTACGTTGTCCATTGGGACCCAACATGGAGCTACAGTCAGTAGCCCCAGCCTCCAGCATCCCCTTCCCCTCTTCAAATTCCCCCCCTGCCCCCCCCACCCCTCTCTTTCCCCCTCTGCTTCCCCCCCCTCCCCCTCCCTCCTCCATATTATTTATAGCACTGACTGTCATTCCTCCCCTTTTTATTATATATAGTACTGACTGTCATTTTTGCAGTAACACTATGCGTTTCTATGTAGTATCTGTAGATCTCTCCGGACGTTTTAAATGATTATTACTATGTACACCCTTAATGTCATTTGCTGTAGAAACATTATGTTTTTAATATTTTAATCTCTTTGGGCGTTTTATAATAATAATTTTATATACATTTTTTATTGTGTTGGGGTGAATATGATAGGCCCCAGGAAGAATACTTTTACAGTATATGTTTATGTGTACTACGCCAATACTAGTGAAAGGTCCTATCCCATCCAGGCTTATAATGCATTCGTTCCTTTATATTTAAACACATCCTATGGGCTCTCTAAGGTCCGCTAGTATTAAAACATCAGCTTCCACTGTCTGACTTTTAATGACCATTGGGATGAGCTGACTACTACTCAGGTCTCCCCTCTCTTATTAGCCAGACATATATTTTTATTTGTAGCTCTTCCCAACATGTCAACGTTTCTGATATTTATCAGAGATCGTTCCCAGCCCTACTGACGTCTGTATCAGATTCCAGATAACCATGAAAATGGCCGCCCCCATACAACCCTGGGAAAATGGCTGCTATGGCGTTTTCCCATTGAACTTCGAAAAAATGGCCGCCGCATATCCACTTAAACCTGCCTATTTAAAGACAACTGCGTGTGCCCCCTAGCATCACCTGATGAAGTCACGTGACCCGTGATGCCACGCGTAGGGACAGGACAGGCACCATCCAGTGACAGAAGCGTACGAGCTCGCTGCTCGTTGGATAAATGCGCTGTGTGTCATACATTGTGTGAGTACGATTTTTACTAATAAAGCATACCTGTTTTTAAAAAAATACTACACTATATGGCATCCCCTTCCTTCTTTGTCTGCCCTGCTCCTTGAGGATCTCAGTCATTTAGAGACCCTGCCCAGGACCCAGGACCAACTCCCAGAGAAGCTGTCTTGAGTGGTGTTCTACTTATGCTGTAACCTCAGTGTAATGAGGTAAGGGGCCACTACCCTCTAGTGTAGGGTTGCTGCATGGAGAGGATCCAGTAACCCTTTCTGGTCTACACACCTCACCACTTCCACCTAGTCAATTGATTGGTCTATGAAGAAAAGCTTTGCTGTTTGCACTGATTCACGGATTGGCACTTTAAGGACTGATGAGCTTTCTGTATACCTTTATTTATTTGTTGTATAAGTCACTTTTTCTGGACTATATTTGTTATATATGTGTGTTACGGGTCGACCACGTATTTGTTTTGCACAGGACACTTTAGATCATTTAGTACATTCCATGATCCCTCTGGACGTACAGTGTAACACTGTAACTTTTTTTTATATTTTTATATTATTTATGCCGTTTATTGGGTTATCCATACACCTGTAGATGCACGTTTGTGTGACACTGCATGTTTATTGTTCATGATGATGTGTACTGTATTTTATTCATATACATAGGTTTGGTTTTACAGATTATTCACGTTTTGAGAACATTTTTATTCTATATCACTGTATATATCTTATATTACCACACTCACTAGCAATATACCCTATGCCGGTGCTTTCTAGGCTAGCTGGTTATACATTTATATTGTGAGCACTGCAGCACGCTGTTTATGTTTATTTTTACTCTACTTATAATCATCATTTGGGATTAGCGCAGCACCATTCTCACTTGCAGTTTTGTAATATATTCTGTATATACTGTTTTACCCAATTTACTTGAACATCATCGTTTATGTGTAATATGTTAATGTATGAATCAATCAATCATGATGGATGATGGACCACTGCTTTTGATGCATTTTACTGTGTAATATTTAATAAATTCAACATTATCAGACTCATGTAGCTCATTTTTGCCTCCAAATCCGCATGCTTCATGCAAAGTCCCAACTTCTTCTCTTTTTTCATAGGCATAAATAGAACCTACAGGGCTCCGGTGCAAGGAACCATGAAGGGCACCCCCTGTACTGCTGGGGCCCTGTCCATCAGTCCCAGGCCCTATCCTCTGGTCCCAGGGCCCTTCCCTCCAAGGCTGGGGCTCATCTCTCTGAGGCAGGGGCCCTTTCTTCAGCCCATGGCCCTTTCCGCTTGTTCCTGTAGTGGGGCCCTTTATAAGGCCTGGTTCAGACTGCTGCAACTTATCATGTGACTTTCAACACAAAGCCGCATGACAAGTCCAAAACACATTCATTTCAATGGGTGCTGTCCTAATAAATGTGACTAAAGTCACAGCAACAAAAAAAAATGTTCTGCAGTGGGCCCCCTTCCTGCCATCTTGGGCCCCCTACAGTGGCAGAATGCCAGGGCCCGGTCTCAAGTGCAACCTTTGTGACCCTGGGAGTTCCACCACTGATCCAGACTACAATAAAAACAAAATGTTTATCCAGAAGAGATTTCATATGAAATGTGGATGTCCTACTAACCTGATAATCTGTTGTCATGTGTCGTCTTCTTCCATTTGGCTGGAAATAAGATTAGGGAAGTGATTAGTCCTGACAAACCTCTGAAATGTATGAAATAATAACTAGGAGAGTTAACAAAACATGTAATTAATAATTGGGTGGTGTGCTAGCCTGCCAACATCCTAAATAGCATTGCGGAGAGAAAAATGCATAAAAATGGACTTTTAAGGACAGGAAGAAATGTAAATGTAAAGAGAGTAAATGAGTATAAAAGGCAAAAAGATGCCAACTTTATTATTATACAAAAATCTAAAATTGTAGAGAGGTAGAGAGGAAATAGGCAGCCAGTGTGCTTACAGGCAAAAAAGGGGGAATATATAAACATGAAAAATAATAAAAAGAAAGAAAAAGAAATCACATACATATGTGAACATGTATACACTGTGAAATAAGCATCTCAGGTGTTTCAAAAGGGTACTGTAAATAAATGAGATAAAGTTATTATCGAACAAAATGATATGCAAACATTGTTATTATTGGTTTGGACAAGAAATCTTGGGCAAATTGAACAGGAAAGATAAGAAGCTCAAACATAAATATACATTTAAAAAAAAGGAATACATGTTAGAAGACAGAAATCCCAGGAAGCTTGACACTGGGTTTCTTTTGGAATGTGTATATATAGAGAGGTAAGTACAAAAAAAAAAACAGTAACATTATATTGGGTGGTAGTAAATAAATAAATAAAGCGTTTAGAGATTCAGATCACAGACCCCAGAGGTGAACCCTGGAAGAAATGAACGAAAGTTAAACGCTTCATTTAACCCAGGTGGGGCAGTGGCCTGTAAGTTGAATATCCAGCGTAACTCACATTGGAGGAGGCGTTTGTTAAAGTCGCCTCCCCTGGAGTGAAGGTGGATGCGATCCAGATCCAGGAAAAGGATCCTGGAAAGAGAATCTGGATGTGCCAAGGCCATATGTCAACCGATAGGTACCTCAGGGTCCCGTTTGCGAATTGTTGATATGTGCTGGTAAATTCTCCTCCAAAACTCATTAATTGTCTTCCCGACGTAGCAGCAACCACACTCACAAGTGAGTAGGTATACTACGGCGGGAGTCTTGCAATTGATGTAGTGCTTGGGGCGAAAGTGCTGTCCATTTGGTAGGAGTATATTGTGTCGCCTATCCATGTATTGACAGTATGGGCACCCTCCACATGGGAAGGTGCCCATAGTTTTACAGGGATCGCCTCTGTAGGATCTGTATTCACTTGTGACTAATCTGTCACCTACAGAGGGGGCCCTCCTATATGTAACAGCAGGAGTATCTGGCACAAAGGGAAAGTAAAGGGTCTGTAGTGAGTAAATGCCAGTATTTGTTGAGAATACGTTTTAATTGTTTGTGTTTTGTTGTATAGGTAGTAATGATCCTAGTGATATTATCGGTAGAGGGATTTTTTTTTGTATTAAGTAGGTCACAGCGTGATTGCCCAATAGTTTTTTATACGCCTTTTTAAGGCTAGAGTTAGAATATCCTCTTTCGAGGAGTGTTTTTTTTGTACTTACCTCTCTATATATACACATTCCAAAAGAAACCCAGTGTCAAGCTTCCTGGGATTTCTGTCTTCTAACATGTATTCCTTTTTTTTTTTAAATGTATATTTATGTTTGAGCTTCTTATCTTTCCTGTTCAATTTGCCCAAGATTTCTTGTCCAAACCAATAATAACAATGTTTGCATATCATTTTGTTCGATAATAACTTTATCTCATTTATTTACAGTACCCTTTTGAAACACCTGAGATGCTTATTTCACAGTATATACATGTTCACATATGTATGTGATTTCTTTTTCTTTCTTTTTATTATTTTTCATGTTTATACATTCCCCCTTTTTTGCCTGTAAGCACACTGGCTGCCTATTTCCTCTCTACCACTGGGTGGCTTCCCAGCTCCGCCCCGGGCTGTGTCAGGGCATGCAGACACCCGGCTGGGAGGCTCCACTGGAGCAGGGCAGGCACTGGACATTCTGTCCATGTCCTGCTATGCTGTCTCCATTGGAGTCTATGTGCGCACCCGCCGCCGTCTGATAGACGAGCGGCGGGCGCTTTTCTTTCTCCACCGGTGACGCGGAGACACGTGACGTCATCACGCCCCTTGGGGCGTGGCTACACCACGCGCCCCTACGTCAGAGGGATGCTCTGATCTCCACAATCAGCTGTATCACATACAGCTGATTTGGCGGAGCGTACCACACGATTGATTCTCACCAATCTAAGCAGGTACATTTAAACTGACATCTGGTTATCCAGTGTCAGTTCATCGGCTGCAGCTTGGACGCCATCCATGCTTTATATGTTAACCACTTGAGCCCCGGACCATTATGCTGCCTAAGGACCAGAGGTCTTTTTTCAATTTGGCACTGCGTCGCTTTAACTGCTAATTGCGCGGTCATGCAATGCTGTACCCAAACGAAATTTGCGTCCTTTTCTTTCCACAAATAGAGCTTTCTTTTGATGGTATTTGATCACCTCTGCGGTTTTTATTTTTTGCGCTATAAATGGAAAAAGACAGAAAATTTTGAAAAAAAATGATATTTTCTACTTTTTGTTATAAAAAAATCCAATAAACTCAATTTTAGTCATACATTTAGGCCAAAATGTATTCGGCCACATGTCTTTGGTAAAAAAAATGTCAATAAGCGTATATTTATTGGTTTGCGCAAAAGTTATAGCGTCTACAAACTAGGGTACATTTTCTGTAATTTACACAGCTTTTAGTTTATGACTGCCTATGTCATTTCTTGAGGTGCTAAAATGGCAGGGCAGTACAACCCCCCCCCACAAATGACCCCATTTTGGAAAGTAGACACCCCAAGGAAATTGCTGAGAGGCATGTTGAACCCATTGAATATTTATTTTTTTTGTCCCAAGTGATTGAATAATGACAAAAAAAAAAAAAAAAAATATTTACAAAAAGTTGTCACTAAATGATATATTGCTCACACAGGCCATGGGCCTATGTGGAATTGCACCCCAAAATACATTCTGCTGCTTCTCCTGAATATGGAGATACCACATGTGTGGGACTTTTTGGGAGCCTAGCCGCGTACAGGACCCCGAAACCAATCACCGCCTTCAGGATTTCTAAGGGTGTAAATTTATGATTTCACTCTTTACTGCCTATCACAGTTTCGGAGGCCATGGAATGCCCAGGTGGCACAAAACCCCCCCCAAATGACCCCATTTTGGAAAGTAGACACCCCAAGCTATTTGCTGAGAGGCATATTGAGTCCATGGAATATTTTATATTTTGACACAAGTTGCGGGAAAGTGACACTTTTTTATTTTTTTATTTTTTTTTTGCACAAAGTTGTCACTAAATGATATATTGCTCACACAGGTCATGGGCATATGTGGAATTGCACCCCAAAATACATTTAGCTGCTTCTCCTGAGTATGGGGATACCACATGTGTGGGACTTTTTGGGAGCCTAGCCGTGCACGGGACCCCGAAAACCAAGCACCGCCTTCAGGATTTCTAAGGGTGAAAATTTTTGATTTCACTCTTCACTGCCTATCACAGTTTCGGAGGCCATGGAATGCCCAGGTGGCACAAAACCCCCCCAAATGACCCCATTTTGGAAAGTAGACACCCCAAGCTATTTGCTGAGAGGCATGGTGAGTATTTTGCAGCTCTCATTTGTTTTTGAAAATGAAGAAAGACAAGAAAAAACTTTTTTTTTTCTTTTTTCAATTTTCAAAACTTTGTGACAAAAAGTGAGGTCTGCAAAATACTCACTATACCTCTCATCAAATAGCTTGGGGTGTCTACTTTCCAAAATGGGGTCATTTGGGGGGGTTTTGTGCCACCTGAGCATTCCATGGCCTCCGAAACTGTGATAAGCAGTCAAGAGAGAAATCAAAAATTCACGCCCTTAGAAAGCCTGAAGGCGGTGCTGAAGGCGGTGCTGAAGTCTCACACATGTGGTATCCCCGTACTCAGGAGAAGCAACAGAATGTATTTTGGGGTGTAATTTCACATATTCCCATGGCATGTTTGAGCAATATATCATTTAGTGACAACTTTGTGCAAAAAAAAAAAAATTTGTCTCTTTCCCGCAACTTGTGTCGCAATATAAAATATTCCATGGACTCGACATGCCTCTCAGCAAATAGCTTGGGGTGTCTACTTTCCAAAATGGGGTCATTTGGGGGGGTTTGAACTGTCCTGGCATTTTATGCACAACATTTAGAAGCTTATGTCACACATCACCCACTCTTCTAACCACTTGAAGACAAAGCCCTTTCTGACACTTATTGTTTACATGAAAAAGTTTTTTTTTCTGCAAGAAAATCACTTTGAACCCCCAAACATTATATATTTTTTTAAAGCAAATGCCCTACAGATTAAAATGGTGGGTGTTTCATTTTTTTTTTTCACACAGTATTTGCGCAGCGATTTTTCAAACGCATTTTTTGGGGAAAAAACACACTTTTTTAAATTTGAATGCACTAAAACACACTATATTGCCCAAATGTTTGATGAAATAAAAAAGATGATCTTAGGCCGAGTACATGGATACCAAACATGACATGCTTTACAATTGCGCACAAACGTGCAGTGGCAACAAAATAAATACATTTTTAAAAGCTTTTAAAAGCCTTTACAGGTTACCACTTTATATTTACAGAGGAGGTCTACTGCAAAAATTACTGCCCTCGATCTGACCTTCGCGGCGATACCTCACATGCATGGTGCAATTGCTGTTTACGTTTGACGACAGACCGCCGCTTGCGTTCGCCTTAGCGCGAGAGCAGGGGGCGACAGGGGTGCTTTTTTTTTTTTTTTTTTTTTTTCTTTATTATTTTTTTGCTTTTTTATCTTATTTTTAAACTGTTCCTTTCATTTTTATTTTTTTTTTAAATCATTTTTATTGTTATCTCAGGGAATGTAAATATCCCCTATGATAGCAATAGGTAGTGACAGGTAATCTTTTTTGAAAAAATTGGGGTCTATTAGACCCTAGATCTCTCCTCTGCCCTCAAAGCATCTGACCACACCAAGATCGGTGTGATAAAATGCTTTCCCAATTTCCCAATGGCGCTATTTACATCCGGCGAAATCTAAGTCATAAAATGCTCGTAGCTTCCGGTTTCTTAGGCCATAGAGATGTTTGGAGCCACTCTGGTCCCTGATCAGCTCTATGGTCAGCTGGCTGAATCACCGGCTGCATTCTCAGGTTCCCTGTTGAGACAGGAGAGCCAGAGAAAAACACGGAAGACGGTGGGGGGGGGGCATTCCCTCCCACGGCTTGTAAAAGCAGTCTAGAGGCTAATTAGCCGCCAGGATTGCTTTTACATGAAAGCCGACCGCTGGCTAAAAAGAATGATACCAAGATGATACCTAAACCTGCAGGCATCATTCTGGTATAACCACTCAAAGTCGTGAATGGCGTACCTGAAGACAAAAAAATGGTTAACAATAAAGCACAGTAAACGGTAAAGTACAAAAAATTGCATACCTGAAAAGCAAACATGATAAAACATAATAACAATAAAACATTGCAGAATAGAATACAGTAAAAAAGAGCAGAACAATAGAGAGAATAGAGAGAGAGAGAACAATAAAACAACAACTATTTTTTTTTATTTTATATATTTTTTTTTTTTTTACACTTTTTTTGTAACTGTAACTTTTATAACTGTAACTGGTTCCAGGTTCGGGTCTCTCAAAATGCGATGGCATCTTGGGAGACCCTGTGAAAGTGTGCCTAGTCTGAGCAATGCTGTACGCTACGCTAATACTCAACTAGTGCATGGTAGCGTTCAAAACATTCACCAATGCAAAGACCAGGATTGTCAGGACAGGAGGGACAATAATAGCGGGTGTCACGCCTATATCCGTGCTTGCTGCAGACACGACATCTTTTTTGGGGGTTCGTTGGGTAGGGGTACTCGGGAGGACATAAAGAAAATGCCTCTCATGCAGCCGACTGCATTTGGTTGGGGATGTGAATGGGGGAAGTACGGGCGCTGCAGAAGCGGTGGGTTCCCAATTAGGATTGGCGAATGCAGCAGGAAGGGCACTATGGGCACGACGGGCCTGTGTTTGTCTTCTTGGTGGCAGCGGGACACTACTTGTGCTTGCCACCTCACCAGCTTGAACTGCACTTATGGGACTCGCCACGTCACCAAGTGTTACTGCAGTGCTGGTTTGACTACGACCGGGGTGTACTAGGCCACTGGTGCTTGCCAGTTCACCAAAACGCTACCAAAAAATCTGTTGGCGATCGCAGGGATCAGGCCTGACTCTGCGAACGCTGCAGTTATGCGTTTAGTCTTTTGTAAGTGTCAGTGATCGATCGATACTGCACTTGGGTGGGCTGGGCCGGGCGGAGGGGCAAAACGCAGGTGCTAGCAGGTATCTGGGCTGATCCCACTAACACTGTGTTTGTGAGAACCCTAAACTGCTGGGGATGCTAGTATAGATCTGATCGGATCAGATATTGATGCGTTCAGATACTATACCACTAAGGGAGGTGTACGGTGCGTGCGTGGGTGTTAGCGGTACTGGCGCTAACCTGACGCTGCCTAGGGCTGGTGCTTGCCATTTCACCAAAATACTACCAAAAAAACTGTTAGCGATCGCAGGGATCAGGCCTGACTCTGCGAACGCTGCAGTTATGCGTTTAGTGTTTTGTAAGTGATAGTGATCGATCGATACTGCACTTGGGTGGGCTGGGCGGAGGGGCAAAACGCAGGTGCTAGCAGGTATCTGGGCTGATCCCGCTAACACTGCGTTTTTGGGAACCCTAAACTGCTGGGGACGCCAGTATAGATCTGATCGGATCAGATATTGATGCGTTCAGATACTATACCACTAAGGGAGGTGTACGGTGCGTGCGTGGGTGTTAGCGGTACTGGCGCTAATCTGACGCTGCCTGGGGCGACGCATATCACCGCCGGGCGATCAGGGGGCTAAACCTTTATTCGGTAATAAATGGCGGGTGCCCAGACACTATAAAAAATAAACGAACTAACCAGCGTCACCCGTAACACTTATATGGTGATCAGTGGTGAAAGGGTTAACTAGGGGGCAATCAAGGGGTGAAAACATTTATTAGATAGTATATGGGAGTCCCTGTCGCTATAAAACGCTGACGGCGAACCTAAATATTTACCTCCCTAACTAGCGTCACCAGCGACACTAATACAGCGATCAGAAAAATGATCGCTTAGTGACACTGGTGACAGGGGGTGATCAAGGGGTTAAAACTTGGTTAGGGGGGTACCCTAGACCTAAAGGGGGGTAACAGTAACTGTCCCAACACTGTAACTGTCACAAACTGACACTATGCAGTAATCAGAAAAAAACAAAACAAAAAAAAAAAAAAAAAACTGCTGGTGTCAGTTTGTGACAGGGGGGGGTGATTGGGGGGGATCGGGGGGCGATCGGGGGGGGGATCAGGGTGTTTAGTGTGCCTGGCATGTTCTACTGTGTGTGTGTAGTGTTGTGCACTCACTCACATGTCTTCTCTCCTCGGGCCGGAAAGGAAATTACCGAGCCGAGGAGAGATGACATCATTTCCTTTGCTGCTGTTTAGCATACAGCAGCAAAGGAATGATTAGATTGGCCTGCGGCGATCGCGAGGGGGGGGCCACGAACGGATGGTCTCCCCCTCACCTCTGATCGCCGCTGGACAAAAGACGACCGCCTCGGGCACCGGGGGGGTCCGATCGGACCCCCCACCCGCGGAAGGCAAATCACGTACCATGTACGTGATTTTGCCTGTCCGTGCCGCTTTGCCGACGTACATCGGCGTGAGGCGGTCGTCAAGTGGTTAAATGGAAACCTCATCTTCATATTAGCCTCCACATTGGACATATTTCCTGTCCTTGTGTTCATCTGGCCTCACCTTTAACTCTCTATTTATCTACTTCTTTTTTACTCCATTTCTTACTATGTGAACCTTAATATGTAAACTTCATTTTTACATTAACTACCACATGGACATACTTCTGTCCCTGTGTTCATCTGGTTTCACCATTAACCCCTTATTTACCTATTTACTTTTCACTTCACTTATCACTATGTGAACCTTAATACCCCCTCTATTTTTATTACCCTCACAGTGGCTATACTTTTTTGCCGCTGTGATACCAGGCGTCCCTTGTGAATGCATCCCGCCTTCCCAGCCCATGGCTACACGGTAAATCTCCACGCCGTGTTTCAGGTTCTACGCAGCCAGCGTGTATCTCCTTCCCCTCTCTGTTTTTATCTTCTGTGCGTTTAATGAGTCAATAACATATATGTAAGTATTTCACACTATCCTTTTTTTGATATTTTCAGGCTCCAAACTATACTGTTGATGCCTATATTATAACAAATTTTATTCATGTATACATTTGTGTTAAAGATACAACAATAGTACACCCCTCTATAATATTCCCCTGAAGAAGGAAAAGTACACTTCAATGCGATTTTCCGAAACATGTCGGGATAGAAGCTGTGCAATTCAAATTGAGTTTAACTCGTCTTGAGCAAGACTTTGGATTACCGGCTTTGGGTGATACATATATATGTGTAACAAACTTCTATGTTTATCATTGATTTACCCCTGTATTGTACTTGATCCCCAAAAAAAAAAAAATGTTTCTACAATTTTAGATTTTTGTATACTAATAAAGTTGGCATCTTTTTGCCTTTTATACTCATTTCTTCTCTTTACATTTACATTTCTTCCTGTCCTTAAAAGTCCGAAGGGGCGTCCATTAAATGCATTTTTATGCATTTTTCTCTCCGCAATAACTAGGAGAGTTATTAGTGTAGCAGATCCTCCCAGACACCATCATCCCACCAACCCTCTGTAGATTGGAGTCTCTCCTCCTCCAGGTGATGGGGAGAGTTTTTGTCTGCCTGGTAACATCTCAGCACATTGCAGTGACATGTGACCATGGTGGGGGGACCAGAAAAGCCCCCAATTCTCTATGCAGGATTACAGGCAAACACCAAGAATCTGGAGCCTTGACTCCTCTTTCTGATGGAGGTTCAGGTGGATGCATGAGGCACAAGGCTCAGAACCCTGAGCAACAATCATGAGGGTCTCCTAGGAATACAGCTATAAATATGGAGGTTCTGTATAATAGACAAGTGGCTATGATTGTATTAATAATAACTAAGGCTCCATGCACACTGTAGCTCATAAAGCCGTTCTGACCATCGGATTGCTGGCAGAAAAACACTGTTTTAAAAATGCGATTTTATCAGTGTTTTGCATTGCCATTAATGCACGTTTAGCTGCGATAGCTTTTAGCCGCGTTTCTCTGCCTCTATTCAAAATCAATGGTTCCCTATGGGAGCCCATTGATTTGAATAGAAGTCGCACCAGAAGTTGGATCATGATGATCCGACTTGCGGTGCGACTTGTGTGCTGAGGATGAAGGGGAACCCCCGCCAAAATGGAAAAAAAATTGGTGTGGGGTTCCCTCCTTGGACCATACCAGACCTTTTGGTCTGGTATGGATTTTGAGGGGAACCCATTTTCCAAAAAAAATGGCATGGGGGTCCCCCCAAAATCCGTGCCAAACCCTTATCCAAGCACACAGCCTGGCCGTTCAGGAAAGGGGGTGGGGACGAGCGAGCACCCCCCTCCTGAACCATACCTGGCCGCATGCCCTCAACATGGGGGTAGGTGCTTCGGGGCAGGGAGGGCACTGTGCCCCCCACCCCAAAGCACCTTGTCCCCATGTTGATGAGGACAAGGGCCTCTTCCCGACAACCCTGGCTGTTTGTTGTCGGGGTCTGCAGGCGAGGGGCTTATCGGAATTTGGGAGCCCCCTTTAATAAGGTGACCCCACCCCCTTATGATGTCACCGTCCTATTATGGCCCGGGTGGTGAGGTCATAAGGAAATGGGTCACCAGGTGACATCACCCGGTGACCACGCCCCATGCCAATATGTCGTTGTGCACTGCGCACCCGGCATTACAGCGGGAGAGAGCGTCGTGTCAACATCAGAAGAAGAGCAGAGGGAAGAAGATGACGGAGAAGACCAGGCCACTGCTAGCAAAAGAGCGGGCAAAAGAGCAGAAGATAGCGGAGGACCTCAGCAGGAAGACACCAGAGAGCGCGGAGAAGAGGCCGGAGAGCGCAGAGAAGAAGAAAGAGACCCCCGGAGTTGCCTAATAAATTACTTTACACTGTGTAGTGTTTTATTTTTTACACTTTTTTCCAGGTGAATGGGTAGGGGTACGATGTACCCCATACTCATTCATATAGGGTGGGGGGCCAGGATCCGGGGCCCCCTTATTAAAGGGGCTACCAAATTACGATAAGCCCCTCACCCGCAGACCCCGACAACAAACGGCCAGGGTCGTCGGGAAGAGGCCCTTGTCCTTGTCAACATGGGGACAAGGTGCTTTGGAGTGGGGGGCGCTTCCGGCAGACTTTCTGAATGGACGGACTTGCCTACACACGACGGACTTTCCGGCAGACTAGGTCCACTGGTCTTCCAGACTGGGAGGGAATATTTGCATTGATAAACACAGAATAGAAATGGGAATTCTTCAAAAAGACTGTTTGGGACCTCACTGCAAAGTATATTCCCATGGGCAATAAGTTTAAAAGGCTAAAAACAAAACCTATGTGGCTCACGGCCAAAGTTAAAGAAGTTATAAATAAAAAAAGAGCTTTTAAAAAATATAAAAATGAAGGAACACTAGTGTCGTTTTAAATGTTACAACGAATTTAACAGAATATGTAAAAAGGAAATCAAGGATGCAAAAATTCAAAACCAACGACAGATTGCAAAAGATAGTAGGACAAACCCCAAAAAATTCTTCAAATATATTAATAGTAAAAAGGTCAGGTCTGAGCATGTAGGCCCTTTACAAAATAATCTAGAGGGGGTGACTGGGGACAAAGAGAAGGCAAATTTATTAAATACTTTCTTCAGCTCTGTGTATACAAAGGAGCATGGGGGAGCTCATGTCCATAAAGGGGGTGGTAGTGACACAGCCCCGAATGATCCACAATGGCTCAAAGGTGATATGGTCCAGAATTATTTAGACAGAATAAAAGTGGATAAAGCACCTGGACCTGATGGCATCCACCCACGGATCCTAAAAGAATTGAGCTCTGTAGTTTCAAAGCCATTGTATCTAATTTTTAGGGACTCATTAATGACGGGAATAGTACCACTGGATTGGCGTAGGGCCAATGTGGTGCCTATATTTAAAAAGTGATCAAAGTCTTTACCAAGTAACTATAGACCTGTTAGTTTAACGTCTATAGTCTGGAAGATAAAAGACCACATAGACGAGTTCTTGCTGGAAAAAAACATTTTAAGCTACAGACAGCATGGATTCATGAAAGACAGAAGTTGTCAGACAAACCTGATTTCTTTTTATGAAGAGGTAAGTAAAACCTTGGACAGAGGGATGGCGGTGGACGTGGTATACTTGGACAGAGGGGTGGCGGTGGACTCGGTATACTTGGATTTTGCAAAAGCATTCGACACAGTTCCCCACACGCGGCTCATGTGTAAGGTAAAGTCTACAGGCTTGGAAATATCAGTTTGTAAATGGATAGAAAACTGTCTAAAAGACAGAATTCAGAGAGTACAGGGGGTCCCCAAGTTACAAACAAGATAGGGACTTTAGGTTTGTTCTTAAGTTGAACCTGTTTGTAAGTCGGAACAGGTATTTTTTTTAAGTGTAGCTCCAGCCAAAAAATCTATTTTTAAGTTTTGTAGATAGCATAGGGAAGGGTTACACGCCTGTAACATTTGTTTTGCTGTCTGTGCCCCTGTTCAGAAGATTTCACCTCACTTTCTGTCCCAATGACAATTGGATTTTGAAAATTTGGGGTTATTAGGGAAATAAGGATAGGTGATAAAGCATCAGTGGAGACACCTTTTCCCCATATTAACTCTTACAGGAGTGAATTTCCCTTCCTAGGGGTAGATTTCCTCTCACTTCCTGTTGTCTCCCTCCGTTTGTAAGTAGGAGTCGTTTGTAAGTCGGATGTTTGTAAGTAGGGGACCCCCTGTAGTGGTTAATGATTCTTACTCTGAATGGTCTAAGGTTATCTGTGGTGTACCCCAAGGTTCAGTGTTGGGACCCTTACTTTTTAATACCTTTATAAATGATATTGGGTCTGGGATCAAAAGTAACATTTCTGTTTTTGCAGATGACACCAAGCGATGCAGTGGAATAACGTCCTTACAGGATGTCTCCAATTTACAAGCCGACCTCAATGCATTGTCTAATTGGGCGACTATGTGGCAGATGAGGTTTAATGTTGATAAATGTAAAGTTATGCACTTGGGGGCTAAGAATATGCATCATACATGCTAGGGGGGGTACAACTGGGGGAATCCGTGGTGGAGAAGGATCTGGGGGTTTTGGTAGATCATAAGCTCAATAATAGCATGCAATGCCAAGCTGCGGTTTCCAAAGCGAGCAAAGTCCTTTCTTGTATTAAGAGAGGTATGGACTCTAGAGAGAGAGATATAATTTTGCCCCTGTTCAAATCATTAGTAAGACCTCATCTGGAATATGAAGTTCAGTTTTGGGCACCAGTTCTCAAAAAGGATATCGGGGAACTGGAGAAAGTGCAGAGAAGGGCAACCAAACTGATAAGAGGCATGGAGGAGCTCAGCTATGAGGAAAGATCAGAGGAACTGAATTTATTCACTCTCGCGAAGAGGAGAATAAGGGGGGATATGATCAACATGTTCAAATATATAAGGGGTCCATATAGTGATCTTGGTGTTTGAGTTATTCTCTTTACGGTCAACCCAGAGGACACGGGGGCACTCTTTAGGTCTAGGGTTAAAGAGATTTAGTCTCTGAATACGCAAAGGTTTCTTCACAGTAAGAGCTGTGAAAATGTGGAATAGACTCCCGCCAGAGGTGGTTCTGGTCAGCTCAGTAGATTGCTTTAAGAAAGGCCTGGATACTTTCCTAAATGTACATAATTTACCTGGGTACTAACATTTATAGGTAAAGTTGATCCAGGGAAAATCCAATTGCCTCTTGGGGGATCAGGAAGGATTTTTTCCCCTGCTGTAGCAAATTGGAGCATGCTCTGCTGGGGTTTTTGCCTTCCTCTGGATCAACTGAGGGTGTAAAATTGGGTATATTGGATTGTACGATATTTTTTATTTTATTTATTTATTGTTTTTAAGGTTGAACTGTATGGACATGTGGGGCATACCAGGCCCTTAGGTCTCGTATGGATTTTAAGGGGAACCCCCTACGCCAAAAAAACGGTGTGGGGTCCCCCGAAAATCAACATCACCCAGTGACCCCTCCCCCTTGTGCCGTCACAGTCCCAGCATGCCCAGGGACTGTGACGTCATAAGGGGGCAGGGTCACCGCCTATATAAGTCATTGTGGAGCGCTCAGACAGCATTACAGCCTGAGAGAGCGTCGTGTCAACATCGGAAGAGAAGAGGGAAGAAGGCGATGCAGAAGTCCGGGCCACTGCTAGCAAATGAGTGGCAGAAGAGGTTGAACACCGGGAGAAGAGGCCGGAGAGAGCGGAGAAGAACCGGATGCTGGGAGAGGAGGCCGGAGAGACCCCCAAAGTCAGAAGAAAGACCTCTGAAGTCAGAAGAAGACCCTCTGAGCTGTCTAATAAATTACTTTAAAAACCTGTGTAGTGTGTTTTTTTTATTGACACTTTTTCCCTAGGTGAATGGGTAGGGGTACGATGTACCCCATACTCATTCACATAGGGTGGGGGGGCCTTATTAAAGGGGGCTCCTGAATTCTGATAAGCCCCCCACCCGCAGACCCCGACAACCAACAGGCAGGGTTGTCGGGAAGAGGCCCTTGTCCTCATCAACATGGGGACAAGGTGCTTTGGGGTGGGGGGGAGCAGGGCGCCCCCCTCCCCAATGCACCCACCCCCTCATGTTGAGGGCATGCGGCCTGCTACGGTTCAGGAGGGGGGGGGCACTCGCTCGTCTCCACCTCCTATCCTGACCGGCCGGGCTGCGTGCTCGGATAGGGGTCTGTTATGGATTTTGGGGGGACCCCACGCTGTTTTTTCAGCATAGGGGGCTTCCCTTTAAATCCATACTAGACCTAAGGGACATTGTCACCTCCCCCTCGTGCTCGCCGCAATAGGAAAATTTGTTTTTCCTATTTCAGTGAGCGCGAGATGTAGTATTATTATTATTATTATTCTACAAGATTTATATAGCGCCAACAGTTTACGCAGTGCTTTACAATGTATAAGGGGGACAACACAATTACAGTACAGTTCAATGCAAAAGGTACAAGAGGGCCCTGATCGTAGAGCTTACATTCTAAAGGGAGGGGGTGGTGGTACAAAAGGTAATAGCTGCAGAGAATGATTTGATGGGGTGGCTCAGGGACAGTTATGTGGGTGTGGGATAGGCTTCCCTGAATAAATGAGTTTTCAGGGATCTCCTAAAGGTGGACAGGGTAGGGGCTGATCGGACATACTGGGGAAGGGAGTTCCAGAGGATGGGAGAGGCTCTGGAGAAGTCCTGAAGACAAGCATGGGAGGAGGTAACAAGGGAGCTAGAGAGCAGGAGGTCCTGGAAGGAGCGGAGGAGACGATTTGGGCGATATCTGCAGATGAGGTTGGTGATGTAGATGTGGCCTTGTATGTTATGGTTAGCATTTTGAATTTTACACGGTGGGGTAGGGGAAGGCAGTGAAGGGATTGGCAGAGAGGAGCAGCAATCACGGATCGATTAGTGTGGTGTATTAGTCTAGCAGCAGCATTCATAATAGACTGAAGGGGGGAGGAGCCTGCTTAAGGGTAGGCCATTAAGGAGAGAGTTGCAGTAGTCAAGGCGGGAAATAATCAAGGAGTGAATAAGTTGCTTTGTGGTGTCATTAGTCAGGAAGGGTCGAATTCTGGAGATGTTGCGGAGGTTAAGGCAGCAGGATTTAGCCAGTGATTGGATATGGGGGCTGAATGAGAGGTCAGAGTCAAGGATTACACCCAGGACCCTGGCATGTGTGGAGGGACCAATGGTTGTGTTGTTGATATTAATGGTGAAGTCACAGGAGGGGGACCGTGAAGGAGGAAATATAACAAGCTCAGTTTTAGAAAGATTAAGTTTGAGGCAGTGGTGTGACATCCATACCGATATGTCATTCAGTAAGTTTGAGATCCGTGATCCAAGATCCGTCACGCTAGGACGTCGTCTGGAAATTGGCCAATCCCCAAACGACGTCCTATCGTGACGAAACGCGTAGGGAGGAGACTGTGACGCTGACATCATTACGTTTTCCTTTGTTATTGATGGGACATACACAGTAAGCGGGAGGAAGTTCGTGGAGACGCCGTGATCATTACTCTTGGCTACATGCTTTTAATGGATGAAGATTTTTGTAAGTGCAATCTTATAGCCCAATAAACCACGCTGTATTGCAATTTTACACCATGGGAGCTTTTTTTGTTTTTGTCTTTTGAGTACCACGTTTTCAACTGTGGATATCGGTATAGGTTTGTGGGTGACCTGATAATTTCCCAAATGCCTGGTGAGACCGCTGTCATGGTGGTCATCCTGAGCTGGTAAGGAGCCTCATATCTCACTTGGGTGTGAATCACTCTGGATGTTGGACTCACCTGTATTACATTCACTCTGAATATATGCACATTGGTCTTCAATTCACTTTGCTTATGGACTTATTAGTTTTGCATCGCTTGTAATTGGGACTTTATTTACACATGTAATTTGTATATATAATTTTTTGTTATTATCACTTCTTATATATGGTAAGACATTTGTTTCAGTTCTCTACGGGAGACTTGTTTCTTTTCTTTTTATCCCATCGATTTTATTTTTGATGGGTTATCACTCTTAAGGTCATTTCTAGTGTGATATAATTTTTGTTTTATTTTCATATTAAGTTTTAGCGCTGCACAAATTTTTGTTTTTTGAGTGTATTTGTCTGCCTGGTAACATCTCAGCACATTGCAGTGACATGTGACCATGGTGGGGGGGACCAGAAAAGCCTCCAATTCTCTATGCAGGTTTACAGGCACACACCTAGAATCTGGAGCCTTGACTCCTCTTTCTGATGGAGGTTCAGGTGGATGCATGAGGCACAAGGCTCAGAACCCCGACCAACAGTCATGAGGGTCTCCTAGGAATACAGCTATAAACAGGGCTTTTTTTCGCAAACAATAGGTGCTGGAACTCAACCACGACCCCCCAAAACCCCTCCCCCCACACACACCCTCCAAATCACATCAAATAGTAGGTGTGGTGATATTTCACAAACAGTAGGAGGGTCTTAAAGGGGCATTAAATATCAGGATTGCATTACATACAGAGTGCAGAGTTCATGGGGGTTACACACAGAGCTGTCACTTGTAAACACAGAAACCAGACTTCTGTGTTTACAAGTGATTGTGGTGAGCTGGCACCAAAGGGTCTAAGCCAGAGGTGGTGGAACTGAGTTCCACCAAGTTCCCCCTGAAAAAAAGCCCTGGCTAAAAATATGGAGGCTCTGTATAATAGACAAGTGTCTGTGATTGTATGGAGCTGAGTGAGGGGAAGATGGCACCCACCCGTCTCCATACTATTGCAGGGCGGAAGCAACGTCAAAACGTCACTTCCGCCTATAGCTCTTAGAGAAATTTTTTTATTTATATTTATTGCATTTTAGTGTAAATATGAGATCTGAGGTCTTTTTGGACCCCAGATCTCATATTTAGGAGGTCCTGTCATGCTTTTTTTTCTATTACAAGGAATGTTTACATTCCTTGTAATAGGAAAAAAGTGACACCATTTTTTTTAAAAAGAAGTGTAAAAATAAAAAAATAAAAATTAAATGCATCCGTCCCGCCGAATTTACGTGCAGAACGGACGCATACATGACCTACGCCCGCATATGAAAACAGTGTTCAAACCACACATGTGAGGTATCTCCGTGATTGGTAGAGCGAGAGCAATAATTCTAGCCCTAGACCTCCTCTGTAACTCAAAACATGCAACCTGTACAATTTTTTAAACATCACCTATGGGGATTTTTAAGGGTAAAAGTTTGTCGCAATTCCACGAGCAGGCGTATCTTTGAAGCGTTACATGTTGGGTATCAATTTACTCTGAGTAACATTATATTTCACAATATAAAAAAAATTGGGATAACTTTACTGTTGTCTTATTTTTTAATTTAAAAAAGTGTATTTTTTCCAAAAAAAGTGCGCTTGTAAGACCGCTGTGCAAATACGGTGTTACAGAAAGTATTGCAAAGACCGCCATTTTATTCTCTAGGGTGTTAGAAAAAAATATATAATGTTTGGGGGTTCTAGATAATTTTTGAGCAAAAAAACTGTTTTTAACTTGTAAATACCAAATCTCAGAAAGAGGCTTGGTCCCTAAGTGGTTAAAAAGAAACCTATGCAAAATACAATAACCCTGACCCCTAACACAACTTCTGACCCTAAAACTAAATCTGGCACCTCCCCGGATCAAACCTTGATATAGCAATTTTTCTCTTAATAGAAAGAACACAATGTATTATATAATATATCCTGTATGTATACAATGTATTATATAATGGATCCTGTATGTATACAATGTATTATATAATATATCCTGTATGTATACAATGTATTATATAATGGATCCTGTATGTATACAATGTATTATATAATATATCCTGTATGTATACAATGTATTATATAATGTACCCTGTATGAATACAATGTATTATATAATATATCCTGTATGTATACAATGTATTATATAATATATCCTGTATGTATACAATGTATTATATAATGTACCCTGTATGAATACAATGTATTATATAATATATTCTGTATGTATACAATGTATTATATAACATATCCTGTATGTATACAATGTATTATATAATGGATCCTGTTTGCATACAATATATTATATGAAATATCCTGTATGTATACAATGTATTATGTAATATATCATGTATGTATACAATGTATTATATAATATATCCTGTATGTATACAATGTATTATATAATATATCCTGTATGTATATAATGTATTATATAATATATCCTGTATGTATACAATGTATTTTATAACGGATCCCGTATGTATACAATGCATTATATAATATATCCTGTATGTATACAATGTATTATATAATGTATTATATAATATATCCTGTATGCATACAATGTATTATATAATATATCCTGTATGTATACAATGTATTATATAATGTATCCTGTATCTATACAATGCATTATATAATATATCCTGTATGTATACAATGTATTATATAATATATTCTGTATGTATACAATGTATTATATAATGGCTCCTGTATGTATACAATGTATCATATAATGGATCTTGTATGTATACAATGTATTATATAATATATCCTGTATGTATACAATGTATTATATAATGTACCCTGTATTATACAATATATTCTGTATGTATACAATGTATTATATAATGGATCCTGTATGTATACAATGTATTATATAATGGATCCTGTATGTATACAATGTATTATATAATGTATACTGTATGAATACAATGTATGATATAATATATCCTGTATGTATACAATGTATTATATAATGGATCCTGTTTGCATACAATATATTATATTATATGAAATATCCTGTATGTATACAATGTATTATATAATATATCCTGTATGTATACAATGTATTTTATAATGGATCCCGTATGTATACAATGCATTATATAATATATCCTGTATGTATACAATGTATTATATAATGTATTATATAATATATCCTGTATGCATACAATGTATTATATAATATATCCTGTATGTATACAATGTATTATATAATGTATCCTGTATCTATACAATGCATTATATAATATATCCTGTATGTATACAATGTATTATATAATATATTCTGTATGTATACAATGTATTATATAATGGCTCCTGTATGTATACAATGTATCATATAATGGATCTTGTATGTATACAATGTATTATATAATATATCCTGTATGTATACAATGTATTATATAATGTACCCTGTATTATACAATATATTCTGTATGTATACAATGTATTATATAATGTATCCTGTATGTATACAATGTATTATATAATGGATCCTGTATGTATACAATGTATTATATAATGTATACTGTATGAATACAATGTATGATATAATATATCCTGTATGTATACAATGTATTATATAATGGATCCTGTTTGCATACAATATATTATATTATATGAAATATCCTGTATGTATTTATTTATTTATTTATTTATTTCAGGTACTTATATAGCGCTGTCAATTTACGCAGCGCTTTACATATTCATTGTACATTCACATCAGTCCCTACCCTCAAGGAGCTTACAATCTAAAGTCCCTAACTCACATTCATACATACTAGGAACAATTTAGACAGGATCCAATTAACCTACCAGCATGTCTTTGGAGTGTGGGAGGAAACCGGAGTACCCGGAGGAAACCCACGCAGGCACAGGGAGAACATGCAAACTCCAGGCAGGTAGTGTCGTGGTTGGGATTCGAACCAGCGACCCTTCTTACTGCTAGGTGAGAGTGCTACCCACTAGACCACTGTGCCGCCATGTATACAATGTATTATATAATATATCATGTATGTATACAATATATTATATAATTTATCATGTATGTATACAATGTATTATATAATATATCCTGTATGTATACAATGTATTATATAATGAATCCTGTATGTATACAATGTATTATATAATGGATCCTGTATGTATACAATGCATTATATAATATATCCTGTATGTATACAATGTATTATATAATGTATCCTGTATGTATACAATGTATTATATAATGGATCTTGTATGTATACAATGTATTATATAATATATCCTGTGTGTATACAATGCATTATATAATATATCCTGTATGTATACAATGTATTATATAATGGATCTTGTATGTATACAATGTATTATATAATATATCCTGTATGTATACAATGCATTATATAATATATCATGTATGTATACAATGTATTATATAATGTATCATGTATGTATATAATGTATTCTATAATGGATCTTGTATGTATAAAATGTATTATATAATATATCCTGTATGTATACAATGCATTATATAATATATCTTGTATGTATACAATGTATTATATAATGGATCCTGTATGTATACAATGTATTATATAATGGATCCTGTATGTATACAATGTATTATATAATATATCCTGTATGTATACAATGTATTATATAATGGATCCTGTATGTATACAATGTATTATACAATGGATCTTGTATGTATACAATGTATTATATAATATATCCTGTATGTATACAATGTATTATATAATGGATCCTGTATGTATACAATGTATTATATAATGGATCTTGTATGTATACAAGGTATCTTTCTCTCCATTTAGAAAAGAAAGAAAACACAGGGGTGAGCTGCACAGTGACTTACTAGTCACTTAGTGACTTACTGTGACTTACACAGTGTTATTACTATGACTGGCAATCAGAGGCTATCACAGCAATCATGTGACAGGGAACCTGGAGTCCCGGGTCCTGATCATTAGTACGATACCAGGACTCTTGGTGGGATCCTAGTCTCTGTGCAGCACTCTCCCAGCACAAAGAGAGATACACAGATATGTGGCCCCCAGAATAAAGACCCCTTTTTGTGAGGCCCCATAAGTGCATTCTGTCAGTGGGAAGGGGTTTGTCCAGTTGGAAGCTCCTGATTGGTCACTGGCTTTCCCTGGATGACATTCCTAGTTCTTCCTCACACAGATATTGATCAGGAATTGGTAGGAAATGGACATTATAGACGGGAACTCACCATTTTGTGCTCTCCTCTCCTGGAGGTCATTTGCGGGTCCCATCAGATCGATCAGTGTAAAGACATGAATGGTGACATCCAGAGCCCCTTCTTCTCCATATTTGTCTATCAGGAGGTCCTTGGTGGTGATCCAGTCTGCATTTTCTAGTCTTCCTCGGGGGATGGGATGTTTATCTCCATAGGAGAAATCAGACAATTTGTTCCTAAATCTCTTGAAGTCACTTCCTTTCAGATCCTCCAGAGAATCTATGATAAGATCCCCGGGGGTTTGTGTGACCTTTCCCAGGACACCAGGAGCCGACCCTGCAGAGAGAACAATAAGAAACCATAAACATTCATCCTGATTGGAGGATTTCTGACACATGACAGCAGATAAGTCTGCACTGGCAGCCAGCAATGCTATAAAGAGCATATAGAAGGGAAAGGAAATGATCCCCCAATATGTCTATATGTACATTATCCTATGGAAGGATTGGATTCCCTGTGGTAATTTCATATGATTGCCTCCATAGTGGTAAGTTACCTCTCAGATGGATGAATATTGGGGGCAAACACCTAGGGGGGCTATTTTTGAAAAGCATCACCTTTGTGAATCATCCCTATAATGTGTCTAATATGTTTATTTCCTATGATCATCAGCTCCATCTAGTGGTCATAATGCCATATCTTACTTGTTGAGGTATTTCTAGAAATTAGTGTATTATGAACTGATGATCATAGGAAGTAAACCTATTAGACAAATTACAGGGATTATTAGTGATGACTGTACAAATGACACAAACTCATAGTAATTATTTTATATACAGACCTCCTAATGTATATGTGGGGATGATCATTTTAAACATCATGTTTATTGATTGTTTCATAGTAAACTAAATGAAAAATATAAAACCTTCAAAAAACCTTCCCCCCTGAATAATGATGTGTCTGATCAGTGTGAACTAAGAACTCCGATTACCCCCAAATCTCCCAGCAGTATGTGTCATGTGACACGGGGGGGGGCTTCCCCTTAGGATTATAGACAAAGGATTCCCCCGACCACTACACAAATAGCCATAACATTTGGGGTCCTCCAGTCATTATGGATCACTGGACCATCTCAGAAGATCATTTCCATCAATGATAAATAAAATCTGAAGACACGGGAATGTGATGGTGGAATTGATGAAAGCTCCTGAACTTTTCTAATTGGTGGACTGACCAGATGTCTACAGGAAATGTCCAGACTACGGAGACATAAGATGTCCTATCATCTAATTCTAATCTCTGGAGATGTGAGGGGAGGAAAACATTGGAAAGGATTGTCAGGATCAGCACTCATACCTTTTGGGGAGGAGGAGGATGAGGAGAAAGAGTTCCCCATGACATCAGAAGATGACCCGAGATGACATCACCTGGAAGGAGCACAAACAATAATAAACTCAATTGTAGTGTGATGAACGGAACCAATAAGGAGGATGATTAGCTGACTGGTTGTCCAATTAGAAAGCATTATGCCTTATATACACGTTCCATTTATCTTGCGATATATCGTTCGTATTTTGTTTCATAAAACTAATATTGAATACAATAGTGCAAAATGTGTGTAAGATTTTTGTCATACGATTCTGGAAAAATCTTCCGCTGTGTGTAGCTATGTATTTTAAATAATGTCAAATACGTGTGACCCCTGTGTCCTCCTGGTTTATTTTCATGTTTCCGATCATGCGTGATGTTTGTCGACTTTTAGCGGACGCATGCTGTACTGATTACACGATTGTTGTACAATGGGCTGTCGTCCGAGCAAAGTTTTCCTGTTTGTCCCTTCGGATTTGGTTGGATGGACTGTCATGATCGGCTGTCGAAAGCTGTGCACTAACGATCAGATTATCGAAAGTGATTTTTATCATCCCATAATTGGAACGTGTGTACGGGGCATTAGAATTGGATGGATTTCTGTCATTTACAACCCATAACTATGAGGATCAATCAGAACCTTCTACCCGGCATTCATCTAGTTGGTATATCGGGGGTCACAAAGGAATCCTACCCTGTTTAGGGCCACAATTTATACAGACTTGTATTTCTAGGTGTCACCTCCACATATCTGTGCCTTTCATAGCCAAGACTGGTACTAATCAGTACCAAAGTATCAGCCAGTAAGATGTCTATAGAGAGGTCAGGTGATAAAAAGGAGAAGACCCCAAAATGGAAGCTGTGTGTGGTCAGCAGAGGCCTCCATTCTCAATTTTCAGCAAGTCCACAGTGAAAAAGGCATATGTTGAAAAAATATATTGAAAAAAATATATAATAATGTCCAATAAGTGACTCTTGTGATGATGATCCAGGGAATAATATCAGTGACTTCCCACACGTGTTCCCCTCCCCCCTGTGTGACTGTGCTCACCTAAAGGAATGTGACCGCACAATCAAGTTTGGTCTACAAAAGCAGCTGAACCACCTCTGGGCTCTAAGTATAACGGGCTTTGCAGGATCCCCCCCTGGTGGTATAATCCAGAGATGTTGTCCTCAATTTAAAGCAATAAAGAGGCTGGATAGTGCATTATCATTTGAGTATAAATTTATTGTAGGTAAAAAACATCAGGGTCCTCACATTTCACAGGTACTTCCAGTGCACCAAACTATAGAATACATTCAGTATAAATCCTCTCCAGGGGCATGGCCAGCAGCGGACCATAATTGTGGCTTGAAGCCTGAGCTCCGCGCCGCTAACAGGATCCACCGCCACTACAGGCGACATTCAGACCCCCTTTCTGGCTACATGGAGGGGGAAAGTATTCAGGACCGTCCCGGGTATGTCTACAAGGCATGCCACCCGCACCCCGCCGTCTCACAGATTACTATACTAAAGCGGCCATGAACGAGGCCCAAGATGGCACCGGCTCCGGACACATCACCTCAGTGACATCCTGCTCCAAGGAAGTAGAGGCACAACGATCGGCTCCCCCGCAGGGGGGATACCCAGCCATGTCACCCGGGGACAACAACAGGGAAGAGATGGACACCCTACCATCACCGGATACCTCATCCTCACAGCACAACGCGGATAGAGGTAAGAGGCTGGAATCTTCCCCAGCCATCTCCCCCAGCAAAGAACCCCAGCACAAGAAACACCAGTGAGCTGACAGAGACACTGACACAGCAGATACCCCAGCTCTTGCGGCCATCCCTGCATCAGACAACCCTGTAACAGAGTCCATGCTCAAATCAATGCTCCTTACATTACAAAAAGATCTGCACAGAGAATTACAACTCTCTGTCTCTAGATGTATGACAGGGTAGACTGCCTAGAAGGAAGAGCAAATGTGCTTGAGGAAAGCATGCATGACCACGTCAGAGCACATAATGAATTGCTGGACCCACATGAGCACCATGCATCTGAAATTCACCACATAAAACTGAAATTGAAGATTTAGAAGACAGTTCCAGGAGGAACAATATAAAATTCAGAGGCGTCCCTGAGTCTATAAAACCAAATGAAATCACTCCTTACCTGCAACAGCTATTCTCACGACTACTACCGCGCTTAAATGCACGAGACATCACAATTGACTGGGTGCACAGAATTGCTAAACCTGCACACCTCTCTCCTGACATTCCAAGGGATATTCTAGCAAGAGTGCATTACTTCCATATTAAGGAACAAATATTGCAGGTGGCCAAATCCACTAAACCACTACCAGCACCATACACAAATACCCTCCTGTTCTGTGACCTCTCCAAAGCCACTATGGAGATGAGAAGAGCATTCACCCCCATCACCGTGATATCACAAGAAAAAAAGTCACGTACAAGTGGGGCTTTCCAACCAAGCTCCTGGTGACATACCAACAACAAATGATTCCAATCCTTACTCCCAAAGATGGGTACAAAAAATTGACCAACTGTGGATTTCTTCCTCTCCCGCCTACCACGACCGGAAACTTGGGCTCCCATCCGAACCCTCCGCCATTCCAGGACCGGTCACATGATCAAGGCGAAACCCTCAACAACACTAAGGCCTTCGGTCCCACGCACTCATAGGATCCTACGTGGGCGCTGACATAGTGTCGAATCCACTCCCTCAGGTTATAGTGTGCCACACACACTGATATTGTTGTAATTGTTGTTCATTTTATCTTTTTTGGCTTTTTTTTGATTGTCTGTTTCTCCTCTTGATTGATCTGCTTGCTACCACATTGTGATACATCTGGTAATTTATTACAGTTCCAGAAAGTATACCCAGTGACATACCACATATAATAGACATATTTAGTGTACTTGTATACTCATTTATTTCCCTCACAAAAACATACATTGTGTACATTGTAAGTGTGATCTTGCTCCCTTCGTCCTCATCCCAGGGCACTCCCTGATAAAATTGCCATCAACATCACCTCACTCAATGTCAAAGGCCTGAATTCCCCCTTCAAGCGCAACCTCCTATGGAAAGAAGTGCTGTCCCATTGCGCAGATGTATTCTGCGTACAAGAAACGCATTTCACCAAAGACAAGTCTCCAAAATGCAAAAACATATTTGGGGGGCACACCCTAAAATGCTTTTAAATTCAAGATGGTGCTGCTATAAGACCAACAAACAGTACAAAGCATATTCCAGCGCACACATTCAAGAATGACATTTCCTGCAAGGCTAGTTAAAAACACCTGAACATATTCAAAAAAATACAAGGGTTTGGTCACACTATATGGTTATATAGTGCTAAGCCCCCTTATTGTGACAAAGTACCCCAAATTAGTGGGTCCTACACTAGTAATAGAATGGAAGATCCTGCGTCTCAACCATGGGAGCTGAACTTCTCTATGTGGGAGAACTGAAGGGGATTCTTCCTATGCACTGGTGGCCACTAAATAAGAGATAATGAAGAGGGGGAGGGGTGCTCCAGCCTAAAAAAAACCTGGTCAGAGTCTATTACAATATACAAAAATATATTTGGGGGCACACCCTAAAATGCATTTAAATTCAAGATGGTGCTGCTATAAGACCAACAAACAGTACAAAACATATTACAGCACACACATTCAAGAATGATATTTCCTGAAAGGCTAGTTAAAAACACCTGAACATATTCAAAAAAAATACGGGGGTTTGGTCACACTATATGGTCATTTAGTGCTAAGCCCACTTACTGCGACAAAGTACCCCGAATTAGTGGGCCCTACCCTAGTAATAGAAAGGAAGATCCAAAATGGACGCACAAACGGTATCCACACCGCTTCTTTGCCAGTGCCCCACCAAAAAAAGAGGGGTAATGATCGCAATTAGCTCATCCGTCTCTTTTCAGAGGCTGATGAGGATGGTAGGTATTTGATTCTCTCTGCAACGATAGAGAACCAACGCCTCACTTTAGTGAATCTTTACGCACCTAACACTGGCCAAATGAAATTTTACAATAACCTAATCTCTAAAATGGCCCCTTATAGGTCCAATCCAGTAGTGCTATGTGGGGATTTCAACAAAATCATTGACAACTCTCAAATCTTACTCTTGGATTGATATGTTCCTAACAGATAAATTCCTCCTACAAACAATCACTGAAGCGCGCATAGGTACAATCACCTGGTCTGACCATGCGCCGATATCAATCACAATATTCAACAGCAACAAATCTACAAAACACACTATTTGGAGACTAAACACATCCCTACTCACCAACTCAGCATTTGAGGGAGAAATTTGATCTGAGATTAAGAACTACTTTGAAAACAACCAGTATTCTGTTGCTGACCAATCTATAATTTGGTATGTGCACAAAGCTTTCTTACGTGGCCTTTTGTATAAAATTTGGAGCATAGGCAAAAAAAACAACATGCAGCCACCAATGTAAAATTATTAAAACAATTTTTTTGCGTTAGAACATGTCAATAAACAAACACCATCCAGCAACATATCCCTTGATCTAAAAAAATCTAAGGTACCAACTCAGTGAGCACCTACATAAAAAATGTGATTATTTCATAAAATGCCTTATGCCGCGTACACACGGTCGGACTTTCCGGCATACTTGGTCCGGCGGACCAGAGTCTGCCACACAATCCGACCGTGTGTAGGCTCCAGCGGACTTTTTTTCCCACAAGTCCGCCGTACCTAGATTTGAAGCATGCTTCAAATCTTAGCCCGCCGGACTCAGTTCCTGATGGAAAGCCCGTTCATCTGCATGCGTCTGTATGCTGGTCCGATGGACCAGATACGACCCAAGGGCAGAGTACTGCATCTCGCACTCACTGCAATAGGAAAAACACATTTTCCTATTGCGGTGAGTGCGGGGCATCCCAGGCCCTTAGGTCTGGTATGGATCTTAAGGGGGAACCCCCTATGCCGAAAAAACGGCGTGGAGCCCCCCTAAAATTCATGCCAGACCCCTATCCGAGCATGTAGCCTGGCTGGTCAAGAAAGGGGGTGGGGATGAACGAGCGCCCCCCCCTCCTGAACCGTACCAGGCCGCATGCCCTCAACATGGGGGGTGTGCTTTGGGGAAGGGGGCGCCCTGCGGGGGCCCCCCACCACAAAGCACCTTGGCCCCATGTTGATGAGGACAAGGGCCTGTTCCCGACAACCCTGGCCATTGGTTGTCGGGGTCTGCAGGCAGGGGGCTTATCGGAATCCGGGAGCCCCCTATACTAAGAGGGCCCCCAGATCCCGGCCCCCCACCCTATGTGAATGAGTATGGGGTACATGGTACCCCTACCCATTTACCTAGGGAAAAAGTGTCAATAATAAAACACACTACACAGGTTTTTGAAGTAATTTATTAGACAGCTCTGGGGGGTCTTTTTCCGACTTCAGGGGTCCCTCTAGTTCCTCTTCTCCCGGTGTCCGGTTGGTTCTTCTCCGCTCCCTCTGGCCTCTTCTCCCGGTGTTCCAGTTCTTCTGCCGGCTCCTCCGCTGTCTTCAAGCCGCTCTTTTGCCAGCGGAGGTCCAGACTTTTGGCCTCTGGCTTCTTGGCTTCTGGGCTTCTTCTCTTCTTTCCATGTTGGCACGACGGTCTCTCCAGCTGGAATGCTCTCTGAGAGCTCTGATGTGACTTATATAGGTGGAGACCCCACCCCCTTATTCCGTCACAGTCCCTGGGCATATATAAGTCACATCGGAGCTCTCAGAGAGCATTCCAGCCAGAGATTTAAGATTTTACCAGATCTAAGGGCCTGGTATGCCCCACGACGGGGCTCACAAGGTGTCAATCTCGCCGATAAAAGCGGCAAGGTTGAATTCCTTTTCTAGTCCTGTCGTACCCGAGTCACGTTCAAAATGAATGGATTTGTCCGAGTGTGGGCAAGTCCGTTCATTCTGAAAGTCCGCCGTAACTCCGGCGAAAGTCCGTCGGAAAGACAGGCAGACCTAGCCTGCCGGAAAGTCTGGTCGTGTGTAGGCAAGTCCGTCTGTTAAGAAAGTCTGGCGGTAGTCCGCCGTACAGTCTGGTGGGAAGAACGTCGGACCAAGTCTGCCAGAAAGTCCGCTCGTGTGTACGCGGCATTAGGCTCCAATACTATTCCTCAGCCAACAAATCAGGTGCGTTCCTGGCCAAACAAATGAAAAAACACCATGCCAATAAAAAATACTGTTCCTGACTAACTCCCAAGGTAAACGGTTAAATAACCCTTTAAATATAGCGAACGAGTTTAGTGCTTTTTACGCCAAATTTTACAACCTTAAAGACTCAGAACAAGCAGCCCATCCTAAAAATGAGGACATTGAAGCGTTCCTCTCGCCATTTCACCTCCTTTCTATATCCACCACACAACTAGAAACCATTTCTACACCCTTCTCTTCCACAGAAATTCTTAAAGCCATAAAGAAATTGCCCCTCCACAAGGCCCAGGCCCCAATGGATTCCCAAACGAGTACTATAAATATTTCTCTGAATATTATTCTGACACCCCACATCTATGGAACACTTTTAATCACTATACCATTACAGGCAAAATCCCTAAGGAATACCTAGAAGCCCTGATAGTCACCTTACCCAAACCAGGCAAATCCCCTGACAATCCAGCCATTTACCCCCTAATTTCACTCTTAAATACTGACACCAAACTCTATGCGAAACTATTAGCTCAACGCCTATCTATGATCATCCCCCAAATAATACATCCTAACCAAGTCAGATTTGTATCCGACAGACAAGCTTCAGACGGAACTAGATGCCTCATTTATTAATCCAATGGGTAGAACACAACCAAACGCCTTCTCTCTTCCTATCACTAGATGCAGAGAAGGCGTTTGATAGGGTACATTGGAAATATATGGAAAAAGTCATGTGCAAGTTTGGACTGTTAGGCAACATTCTAACTGCTATACTAAATCTATACTCCTCCCCAAGCAGTCTGGACGTGAGGGATAACATCAGACCCGTTTGACATCACTAATGGCACAAGGTAAGGGTGTCCACTTTCACCCTTGATTTTTGCCATGGTAATGGAACCACTTGCACAATCCATCAGGTCAACATCGGCAATATCGGGTATCAAAATAGGGGATGTTGAGCACAAACTAGGCCTGTACGCAGATGATGTTATCATCACTCTAACAAACCCCAAATTTTCCCTTCCAAGTGTTCAAAATACCCTAGAACTATTCAGCTCAGTCTCTCTTTACAAAATAAACTATGGTAAATCCGCAATGCTAAACTTAGGGATAGAGGATCAGACCACACAGATCATAACAAAAGAAACGCCCTTCACATGGTCCAAGAGCTCTTCACTCCCATATTTAGGGATTCACCTAACCTTCCCCAGCAAGTTATTGATAAAAGTGAACTATGCCGTACTCCAAGAAAAGCTTATGCGCATATCCAAAGAAATTAGTAATTTCACTGTCTCCTGGGCTGGGAAAATAGCTCAAGTTAAAATGTATCTGCTTCCCCATATTTTGTATATGTTTCGTACAATGCCTCTACCCTTGTTACCCAACCAAATAACACAATTATAAGGGATACTCAATACATTATTCTGGCAACAGAAAAAACCCAGACTCAAGAAGAACATTCCTTTATCCCCAGTACAAAATGGTGGAATGGGAACCCCCAACATCCAGGCATACTACAAGTCAGTGGTACTGGACCAATTAAGAGAATGGTGGTCACCTGCTTCTAATAAGACAAGGGCCCAAATTGAATCCTAGGCTGTTAAAGCAAACCTGAAACACACCCTGACGGCTGCCCTACTCACTTTTAAACCACAACACCATTTTCTGCACTCTGTAACGGCAGCTCTATGGCTGTTGACAGCCTCCACCCAATGAGCCAAAGGAATACCTAAATCTATACTTTTCAAACTCCCCATCTAAGCATTGGAACTGCCCCTCAAAACTTGGATACAGAAAGGACTCACCAACCTAGGACAGTTAATGTCCACTTCAGGGCCCCACCCATTCTCACAGCTGCAACAGCTATTCAACATCCCTACCACAACTTTTTTCTTATATCTACGACTTCGATCTATCCTCTCCTCACTGGATATCATGGATGACAATGCTACAATGGCTAATTTTTTGAAATTCTATGATAAACCTGCTCCAGCAGTTGACTCTTCGAGCATCACGTTGTATTTCCCACTGGGAATCACTGCAAAAACTGTTCCATAAGTGGTATTTTACCCCAGCCAGATTGGCTAAGATCTACCCATCTACCTCACCTCAGTGTTGGAGGAACTGCACCGAAAGAGGTACCCTGCAGCACATACTGTATGGTGGGAATGCCCTAACATTCAAAGATACTGGCAAGAAGTCTCTACCCTCATATCTACGGTCTGCAATGTCCCCTCACCATTAACCCCACTGGATTTTCTTCTGGGTCTTAATGTCCCCAACTGGCCGAACGGTGTCAGAATATTGGTGACTCACATACTAATTGCAGCTCACTTAGCTCTAGCGAAAAAATGGAAATCACCACAGCCGCCCAACAGGTCGGATCTTATTATTCTGTTGAATAATCATTTCCAAATGGAGTTCTCCTTCGCCAAAGCTAACCTGACTACCACACCGTTTTTCCAAAACTGGGAACCCTGGATCACTGATCACAGCACTGTAATGAACATTACTCCATCAGAATTGAATCATCTGTACCACCAATTTTAAACTCGAGATGCTGTAACATCCCCCAACACCTAGTGCACACCTACCGTATGCACGCCGCAAATATACAACAACTTTGCACAGGCACCCTTCTGCCTGGCGCTCTTCAAATGAGGAAATGTCACCATAACAATGTTAATGCATGCTATAACACTCAGTAAGAAATGTTGATATAATATCTCCCTCAACCTTCTGTACTGATGCTTTGTGAAAAAGTCAATAAAAACTTTATTTAAAAAAAAAATCCTCTCCAAATGGCTTGCAAAGTGGTGTGTATCAGCAGCTTGCTCAGAGAGCATGTAACTATCTCCTCCACCACCCTGGCCCCTCCCCTACACATGACGACACAGGGCTAATCACGTGTCTTCCTCAGGGGGATCCCTACAATAAATTTATACTCAAACGATAATGCACTATCTAGCCTCTTTCATACTTTAATTTGAGGACAACATCTCTGGATTATACCAACAGGGAGGATCCTGCAAAGCCCGTTATACTTAGAGCCCAGAGGTGGTTCAGCTGCTTTTGTAGACCAAACTTGATTGTGCGGTCACATTCCTTGAGGTGAGCGCAGTCACACAGGGGGGAGGGGAACACATGTGGGAAGTCACTGATCTTATTACCTGGATCATCATCACAACAGTCACCTTATGGGACATTATTATATATATTTTTTCACTATATTTTTTCAACATATACCTTTTTCACTGTGGACTTGCTGAAAATTGAGATTTTTTTTGATATTTGATGATACTTTGATATTAATGAATTATTTCACTGCGAACTTGCTTGACACAAAGATGTTTTGTTTTTTATTATTCATATATTATTGTTTTTTCTCATAACTTGAATGTAAGTGTTCACGGCATCAATTTGTGGTATTTATAGTCACACTAGTAAGGTTAATATCACATAGCGCTGCATTTTATTTTTTTTATATACTTTATTCACAGATTATGGGAGTGTGTTTAATGCTAAGCTGTTGTGTATTGGTTCTTTCTCCACATTTATCATTTGTATTTTTCAACACTACACCTTATGGTTACCTATACCTACCTATGTGAGCTACCATTAGAGACGACCTTACCTATAATCTTGGTTGGTCGTCTCTAATGGTAGCTCGCAAGATTTCTATCTATCTATATTACAAAAAAAAACTTGCCTGCACTAATGTGAAGGGTAAAACTTGTAGTGATGTAGTAGTGTAGTAGATGATTATTATTTAGTTATTATTATAATGTGAGTAATTTCCTGCAGCAACCCGATTCTTCCAGAGAGATGCATTTATTGAAACTTCAGACAGAACAAAGTCCATAAGATATTTGCAACAGATGACAAAATCCAACCGAGTAAATATGACAATGAACAGTAGCCTTCAGAGTCCCATTTGTCCATCCTAGACAATATCTAGACCTGTGGCCTTCATCTTCATGGAGAATGAAAAGACTGACTGCCAGCTTGAATTGTCCACCTGAAATACTAGTCTGACACTGGGGAGGTTTCTGAATATCCCCTCAAGTCTAATTACCACCAATAAATATTTCTTCTATGGTTCTTTATCATCCTTAAGTATGTAAACAATGTTAACCCTTTGATTAACAGGCCATACCTAGATAGACTTGTATAAGATCAACACATCAAAGGGTCATCAGCTGTGCCTTTGATATGTTAAAATTGAGTTGGCAACTCAACCATTATCAACTAAATTATGGCCTGGTCAATATGTCAATATTGTACTGTATGTGTACACATATATCCTACATAAATCGGCCAACATATTACAACAAAACTGAGATCTGGACTGCAGGACATAGGCTAGGTCTGGGTCAAAGGTCATGGTTTTGATGCGCAAAATGTCTGGCAGGTGAGAGTCACTTAGACTTGTCCTCACGCGGTTCTTGTTAAAGTTCATAGCAGAGAATGTCTTCTCACACATATAAGTTGAGCCAAACAAGCTCAGCATTTTCTTAGCCAATGTTCGAAACTCTTGAAACCGGCTCTTATCCAGTTGGCGGTAAAAGTTCACAAGAGAGAGCTGTTGGTGACGACTCGGTAACTGGCTGTCACAATGCAGCTCAATGAGCCTGAGCTACAACTGATCTAGATCATCATCGGGGTCACCAGAGAATGGAGAGGAGAAAAGGCTGATCTCCTTTCCACTAAGTGCAAAATCCTGAAAGCGCCGTTTAATCTCCCCAGTAGGGATGAGCTTCGAGTTCGAGTCGAACTCATGTTCGACTCGAACATTGGCTGTTCGCAAGTTCGCTGAACAGCGAACAATTTGGGGTGTTCGCGGCAAATTCGAATGCCGCGGAACACCCTTTAAAAGTCTATGGGAGAAATCAAAAGTGCTAATTTTAAAGGCTAATATGCAAGTTATTGTCATAAAAAGTGTTTGGGGACCTGGGTCCTGCCCCAGGGGACATAGATCAATGCAAAAAAAAGTTTTAAAAACGGCCGTTTTTTCAGGAACAGTGATTTTAATAATGCTTAAAGTCAAACAATAAAAGTGTAATATCCCTTTAAATTTCGTACCTGGGGGGTGTCTATAGTATGCCTGTAAAGGGGCGCATGTTTCCTGTGTTTAGAACAGTCTGACAGCAAAATGACATTTTGAAGGAAAAAACTCATTTAAAACTACCCGCGGCTATTGCATTGCCGACAATACACATAGAAGTTCATTGATAAAAACGGCATGGGAATTCCCCAAAGGGGAACCCCGAACCAAAATTAAAAAAAAAAAATGACGTGGGAGTCCCCCTAAATTCCATACCAGGCCCTTCAGGTCTGGTATGGATATTAAGGGGAACCCCGGCCAAAATTAAAAAAAAAAAATGACGTGGGGTTCCCCCTAAATTCCATACCAGACCCTTCAGGTCTGGTATGGATTTTAAGGGGAACCCCGCGCCAAAAAAAAAAAAAAAAAACGGCGTGGGGTCCCCCCAAAAATCCATACCAGACCCTTATCCGAGCACGCAACCTGGCAGGCCGCAGGAAAAGAGGGGGGGACGAGAGTGCGGCCCCCCCCTCCTGAACCGTACCAGGCCACATGCCCTCAACATTGGGAGGGTGCTTTGGGGTAGCCCCCCAAAACACCTTGTCCCCATGTTGATGAGGACAAGGGCCTCATCCCCACAACCCTGGCCGGTGGTTGTGGCGGTCTGCGGGCGGGGGGCTTATCGGAATCTGGAAGCCCCCTTTAACAAGGGGACCCCCAGATCCCGGCCCCCCCCCTGTGTGAAATGGTAAGGGGGTACAAAAGTACCCCTACCATTTCACTAAAAAACTGTCAAATATGTTAAAAATGACGAGACAGTTTTTGACAATTCCTTTATTTAAATACTTCTTCTTTCTTCTATCTTCCTTCATCTTCTGGTTCTTCTGGTTCTTCTGGCTCTTCTGGTTCTTCCTCCGGCGTTCTCGTCCAGCATCTCCTCCGCGGCGTCTTCTATCTTCTTCTCCTCGGGCCGCTCCGCACCCATGGCATGGGGGGAGGCTCCCGCTCTTCTCTTCATCTTCTTCATCTTCTTCTCTTCTTCTTTTCTTCTCTTCTTCTTTTCTTCTCTTCTTCATTTTCTTCTCCGGGCCGCTCCGCAATCCATGCTGGCATGGTGGGAGGCTCCCGCTGTGTGACGGCGCTCCTCGTCTGACAGTTCTTAAATAACGGGGGGCGGGGCCACCCGTTGACCCCGCCCCCCTCTGACGCACGGTGACTTGACTGGACTTCCCTGTTATTTCCTAAATGCAAAAACACATTACACTACAAGTGCACTTGCAACTGCACTGAAACTGCACTTGTAGTGCAAAGAGGATTTGCCCTTAGGAAATAACACCCATTTTTGCAGAAAACAGCAATTACATCACCCCAAAAGTGTTGTATTGTAGTGTTGAGACAATAATCCACACATTCTTGAGTAACCAACTTTTTTATACCTGCACAATCACATGTGCATTTACCAAAGGTTTTTAAAACAAACCAACATGTTTGTTGTATAACAATTTTTACAGTAGCATTATCAAAAATCGAAATGTCCATTTCAGATAAAACAGGCCTGTGTAAAACCAACAAGAAAGCCAAAAAACTTGAACTTACAAAGTTCACATTAGGTAAAACCTGAAGGCTATATCAGACATCAGTATTTAGGAACTGTGTTTGATATAGCGTTCAGATGGGGGGAAATCACCCCTGGAAAAGCCAAATTTGGAAGATGCACACCAATTTACGAATGTCAACATGTGCTATCTGCCATCAGGGGGGATCAAGGGACGTGTTTTGGGGGAGCAAGCCCTTCCTCAACGCTATTTTATAATTGAGGAAGGGGTTGCACCCCCAAAACGCGTCCATTGATCTCCCGTGATGGCAGATAGCACATGTTGGCACACTGTGTGCATCCTCCAAATTTGGCTTTTCAAAACATTGCAAAAAGTTTTAAAAGATTGGACCACAATCCCAAAAATAGATTTTGTGGGGTTTTAAATTCGCCCCAAAACATCAATGATGTTATTATTTTTTTTACTCACATCATTGATTTTTTGCTGTATGTTTTGAAGTTCTACATTACACCCCATGATCTCCCCGATCAGGATCTGGGCACTTTCTGATGTGAAACGTTCTGGATCCCTCACATCACGATCACCTAAAAAGAGATAAAGAAAACAAAAACAGGTATCTGCCACCATCCATCTCTTTTACCTGAGTCTGTGGTCACCTGTTGTGGTGCCAATCTCCACCACGTCTTCTTCTTCCTCCTGCTCTTCTTGGGTTGGTGTTAGTTCCCCTTCTTCCAGAGGTGGGGGGTCTGTGGTCTCCTCGGATGAGGGGTGTCCTCCGAGTCTTTTCTTCCCTATGTAAAACAAAAATGGTATACTTAGCACACAGATATTTGATGGCAGAACTATAAATAGGAAACATTGCTTGGAAGTGGGGTACAATTGTCTATTTTAGCCGAGTTCCAAGATGTATATTTTTTATTGCCCTTTGTCAAGCTGTAATACTTTACCTGTTTGGTACAAGCTTCACAGATGGAGACCCCCCTATAGTATACACTGGAGCACCTGTGTGGCCCCCTAATAAAAATGGTGTTCTTGTGTCCCACACTAGTGCTCCAGTGTCCAGATGTGAAAACAGCTGCTCAGTGTCCTCTCCTTACACAGAATCTAGTTTGCATTTCATTCTAGTAACAAACCCATCTACACAAACAAATATTTGGCATCCAAGTAGGCCCCAAAAAAATGTGTGAAAATGCATATGGCCTAAACAATGGTGTTTTAGAGGCCGAAAGAAAAATGTTTGATACGAACAAATAATGGGCCCATGAACATTAAAGTTGCCCTTTTAAACGTTACAATTAATAAAAGCATATGGAGCAGAACGAACGGAATAAAGACAGAAAGAATAGGAACACAGCACAACTACTTACTTTTTTGCAGCACTCTCCGGATCTTTTGGTACTGCTCTGGCTCTCTCAATTTCAGGTCCGACCACCACTTCCTGAGCTGATCTTTCGATCTTCGGACCCCGAAATTCCTCTGAAGACTCCTGACCACTTTCGCCATGATCTTGGTCTTTCGGATATTGGGGTTGGGGTAAGGCCTATACTTTCCGTCATAGTCGGACTTCTTCATGATGTCTACCATCTCCAACATCTCCCCAAAGGACATATTTGTGGCCTTAAAACGTCTCCTTCTGGATCGGGACGTGTCCGTATCCGGCCTTTCCTCCTCCTCCTCCTCGTTCCTGCAATTATCACGCACCTGCTGTGACTCCGCCATGTGCTCTTCCCCCACTGTGCCGAACGAAAAGGGGCGGGGAATAGACTAGAAAGAACGTCAGGGGCGGGCGGATTTACACGCATGCGCAGTGTGTATAAAGCGTAACACGCGTGCGTATTACGTATGATCTGTGAGCGGAGGAAGGAGCAGTGGACGCGCCGATCGTAAGAACGAAAGTAAGAGACAAACTTGTGCCTATACTGCTTCTACATTGAGGCCTATATTGTAACAAGATTAGGAGAGTTTTGTCTGACATTAGGCTTTGTCTTGTGTTGTGTCTTGCAGTGAACATGGCATATATGCTACTGAAAGATAATGACTTCATGTCAGTATTCGTAGATATGCTAAGGGAGCTGCCATGTCTGTGGGAGATTAAACACCCCCATTACAAGAACCAAGCAAAGAGGAAGGCAGCACTGGAGCAATTGTGTGAAATTGTGAAGCAGGTGATCCCCACGGCAGACATCACCTATTTAAAGATCTTAATTGGTTGCCTGAGGAGTACATATCTGAGGGAGCGCAAGAAGGTCCAGGATTCACAGAGATCTGGAGCAGCAGATGACATCTATGTCCCCAGGATGTTGTACTACAACAGGCTGCATTTTCTGGCAGGCCAGACTGAACCCAGGCCATCCCTCTCCAGTCTTCCTTCCACGCTTCCTTCCCCACCGGCTGAGGCTTCTGATGCCCAACCTGGGCCTTCCAGGCCACATGTGGAGGAGCCCAGATTGAGCCAGGTATAGCATTCCTCTAAATATTTCTGCTTGTCCAATCAATGATGTTAACTAGATGTTAGTTGGGAGTACTAATTTAGGATTGTGATTGATGATGCAAAACATTACAACCATGTCCCTTTTTCATACACAGGGAAGTCTCAGCCTGGAGGTGGCCGGGCCAAGCCGGCTGCCTGATCTGCAGGTCCCTCCACCCCCACTGAAAAGAGAAAGTGGCAGTAGGAGGAGTGCCCTAGAGGAGGCTGGCAGAGGACTCTTTTGGAGGGCTACAGAGGTCCTGGGAGCATGACAGACCGTGGAGGAGGACATTGCTGCCGTCATTGCATATAAAATGCAGAGGATGGAGGAGGGCCAACAAGTCATGTGTGAGGCCCTCATATTGGAGGCTCTTGAGAAAGGTATGAGGGGCCAAATTACACCTCAGACACACCTTTGCGATGGTCCTCCTCCTCCTCCTGCAGGTCCTCCTCCTCATCCTCCCTCTCCTCCCAGTCCTCCCAGTCCTCCTCCAGGTCCCATTCCTCCTCCTGCCACATCTCCAACTGCACAGCCACGGCCGGGAAGGAAGTGTGGAAGGAAGACCAGAAAGTGAGGACCCTGGATCCAGTCTGGTCGGCCAAAAAATGCAGCCTCTTGTGGTACCACAGCCTGGGGACATAGATGTCATCTGCTGCTATCCGGATCTCTGCGAATCCCGGACCAGACTGCCCTCCCTTACATATGGACTCCTCAGGCCACCAATTTTGATGTTGAAGAATTGATGTCTGCCGTGGGGGTCCCAGGCTTCACTAATTTCTCATGTTGATCCAGTGTTGCCTTCCTCTTTGTTTGGTTCTGATACCTTAATAAAGGATTTTTGTTTTGAATTATACTCTCCTATGTGTTTTACTTCAAAAAGGACAGTTTGTTTGTGAGGATTCAGGTACATTGCAAATATACAATGTGAAATGAACAAGGGACACCAACACCAAACAATCTCCTGGAGATTAAATAATAAAAGATATCAATAGTGTTGGGGTAACTTGACACACAAAACACAAACAAACATTTTCTGGAGTAAAAATAAAAATAACATTAAACAAAGATCAGCCTTTGAAAAAATCCAAACATTACAGAAAAAAAAGGCTTAAAATCCAAAAAATAAATAAATAAATAAATAAATAAAACTGTCAGATGTGACAACTAATAACAATATATTCAGGGAATCCCAATAAAAAAACACAAATAAAAGTTTGTGAGAAGTGTGTGTGAATATGAGCAGCAAAACTACTTAATTCTTGTCACATTATAAAGAAGAAGAGAGTGCGCTGTATTAAACCATTTTTAACATTGCAGAGTGACGAAAGTGCTGTATCCATTGCGAACGCTAAGTTTACCAGAACGAGCTGTCCCGTCTCGGAATTTCTTCTGAGCATGCGTGGCACTTTGTGCGTCAGAACAGGCCACACACGGTCGGAATTGACGCGATCGGATTTTGTTGTCGAAAAATTTTATCTCCTGCTGTCCAACTTTGTGTGTCGGAAAATCCGATGGAAAATGTCCGATGGAGCCCACACACGGTCGGAATTTCCGACAACACGCTCCGATCGGACATTGTCCATCGGAAAATCCGACCGTGTGTACGGGGCATAAGACTTTTATGAACATACTGACAGAACCACTTAAAAAAGCCTTTAACTTTCTGGCTAACACTCGATCGGTGCCCTCAGACATTCTCACCGCACACATTACGGTTCTTCCCAAACCCAACAAGGACACCACAGAGTGCTCCAGCTACAGGCATATTTCTTTACTGAACATGGACCTGAAGTTGCTAGCTAAAATCCTGGCTTCAAAAAATCCTGAAGTAGCCTTTAGGCCAGGCAGGGAAGTAAAAGACAACATCATATAAGCACTCCTTCCCACACAAACATCACAATCCTGACACATGGAAAGTCTTCTCTTATCCACAGACGCGGAGAAGGCTTTCGACAGAGTCACCTGGGACTTCATGTTCACAACCTGCAATCACATGATGGCATGGATTACAGCACTATACCAAAGACCTTCAGCCAGAATAAAAATTAATGGAACCTTATCAGACAAAGAGGAGATACTGAAAAGCATGAGGCAGGGCTGCCCCTTGTCCACGCTGCTATTCATTCTCTCCCTAGAACCATTCATTTGTATGGTAAATAAAGATTACTCGTGAGGCTTTTCTCTACATGACAGGGTATACAAGACGACAGCATATGCAGATGACCTTCTATTCTTTGTGACAAAACCACACATCACACTACCCAATTTTATGAAAGCCTTTGCCCATTATGGATTTGTTTCCAATCTTAAAATCTGAGGCCATGAACATCAACCTGTCTGAGACTAATCTAGCCAGAACCCAAGAAAATTGCCCCTTCAAATGGGAGGGATCGGCACTAAAGTACCTGGGAATAAGGCTGACCCCTAAATTGTCAATGACTTATGATGCAAACTTCCCACGTTTACTTCAAACGATATAAGGATTTAAAACTTTGGAACTCAGGTTACTTCTCATGGTTTGGAAGGGCCACCATTCTGAAAATGGTCATTTTGCCCAGGCTGCTATACCCTTTATGGGCGTTACTGATTAAAATACCACAGAGGTTTTTTTAAAAAATTACACACCATACTCCTGACCTTCTTATGGTCAAATTAAAAACCTAGGATCAAATTCGCACTTCTGACCAGACCTAAGGAATTAGGAGAGATGGGACTTCCTGACTTCAGGAAATACTACATAGCGTACCATTTAACAAGAAGGGTGGACTGGAACTGCCACCGGGGAACTAAAGACTGGGTAGCCTTAGGGGATGGATTAAACCCCTACCCCCTACTTTTTTCTCCATGGATCCCGGGACTCCAAAAAGACCAAACATTAAAAAAAAATCCACTAATGGAAACCAAACTAAATATCTGCTTAGAAGCGGCAAAACACCCTACAGTGACCTTCCTACTGAGCCCCCTAACACCACTAATGGACAATGCTGACTTTCCACCGGGATTGGGAACAATTTGCTACGCCGCCCTCCTAACAACAAATCCCTGCAAGCAGAAGAATGTTTTCAAGACGGGAGATTCAAGGAATTTGTGACATTAAAAAGAGACAGCGGACTATCCAATTTACAGCTCTGGATATACTTCTAACTATGCAGCTTTGTTGGCGGTACGACCAGACAGGGAAACTTTTCCAGACAGATGACAGATCTAGAGAAGGTATGTGCTGAGGGCGCACAATTACAGAAGGTGACTTTAGTCACCTACACGTGGCTGCAATACGCGAACCTCAATACTGAAGACAGATTCAGATAGCATTGGTCCACTGCACTGAAGATGACCATTATGGACAATCAATGGAAAAAGGCCTGCATTCTAGCACACAAGTGCTCTATCAGCACTAAGACACAAGAAACATCTTATAAACTACTCACTGACTGGTATGTCACGCCAGCAAAACTACATTCCTGGTATGTTCAGACCTCAAGCATATGATGGAGATGTGGGGAGGATACAGGTACACTTGTACACATCTGGTGGCACTGCCCTCAACTGGCCCCATTTTGGTGCCAGGTCAGGGACCTGATTAACTACTTCCATACCGGGCATTTTCACCCCCTTCCTGTCCAAGCCAATTTTCAGCTTTCAGCGCTGTCACACTTTGAATAACAATTGCGCGGTCATACTACACTGTACCCAAATGAAATTTTTATCATTTTTTCCCCACTAATAGAGCTTTCTTTTGGGGGTATCTGATCACCCCTGCGTTTTTTATTTCTTGTGCTATAAACAAAACAAGAGCGACAAGTTTGAAAAAAACACAATATTTTTTACTTTTTGCTATAATAAGTATCCTATTTTTTTTTTTTAACCACTTAAGGACCGCCTCACGCCGATATACGTCGGCAAGGCGGCACGGGCAGGCAAAATCACGCCGAGGCGGTCCTCTTTTGTCCCCCGGCGATCGGAGGTGAGGGGGAGGCCATTCATTCGTGGCCCCCCCTCGCGATCGCCGCCGGCCAATCAGAACATTCCTTTGCTGCTGTATGCTAAACAGCAGCAAAGGAAATGATGTCATCTCTCCTCGGCTCGGTATTTTCCGGTCCGGCGCCGAGGAGAGAAGACATCACTGTGAGTGCACAAACACTACACACACAGTAGAACATGCCAGGCACACAAAACACCCCCGATCCCCCCCGATCGCCCCCCCGATCACCCCCCAATCACCCCTCCTCCCTCCCTGTCACACTGACACCAAGCAGGTTTTTTTTTTTAATTACTGTATTGGTGTCATTTTCTGACAGTTACTGTGTTAGGACAGTTACTGTTAGCCCCCTTTAGGTGTAGGGTACCCCCCTACCCCCCCTAATAAAGTTTTAACCCCTTGATCACACCCTGTCGCCAGTGTCGCTAAGTGTCTGCAGCAAGCGCGGATATAGGCGTGACACCTGCTATTATTGACATGTGACGTCATCAAAGGCGTCGGGCCAAGAGGTGGGGCTATGTGACGATGAGCCCTGGGAAGACAGGAAATTCAAATGAAAGCTATTACAGCGGGAAATCCCGCTCTCTGCTGATCCGGTTGGCTTGCCTCTTCCTCTGCACAGGTGGGGCTGTATGGGGCACAGGCAGACCATGCTGTATGGGGCACAGGTCACGCTGCATTGGGCACAGGTCACGCTGCATTGACACTAGGGCAGCTGTGGGGGGGGCTGTTTGCAGGGGGGCCCCATACAACATTTTTCTATGGGGCCCTGCTATTTCTAGTTATGCCCCTGTATCTGATCTATTCAATATCTGATCCGATCAGATCTATACTAGCGTCCCCAGCAGTTTAGGGTTCCAAAAAACGCAGTGTTAGCGGGATCAGCCCAGATACCTGCTAGCACCTGCGTTTTGCCCCTCCGCCCAGCCCAGCCCACCCAAGTGCAGTATCGATCGATCACTGACACTTACAAAACACTAAACGCATAACCGCAGCCTTCGCAGAATCAGGCCTGATCCCTGCGATCGTTAACAGTTTTTTTGGTAGCGTTTTGGTGAACTGGCAAGCACCAGCGGCCTAGTACACCCCGGTCGTGGTCAAACCAGCACTGCAGTAACACTTGGTGACGTGGCGAGTCCCATAAGTGCAGTTCAAGCTGGTGAGGTGGCAAGCACAAGTAGTGTCCCGCTGCTACCAAGAAGACAAACACAGGCCTGTCGTGCCCATAATGCCCTTCCTGCTGCATTCGCCAATCCTAATTGGGAACCCACCACTTCTGCAGCGCCCGTACTTCCCCCATTCACATCCCCAATCAAATGCAGTCAGCTGCATGAGAGGCATTTTTATGTCCTCCCGAGTACCCCTACCCAACGAACCCCCCAAAAAAGATGTCGTGTCTGCAGCAAGCACGGATATAGGCGTGACACCCGCTATTATTGTCCCTCCTGTCCTGACAATCCTGGTCTTTGCATTGGTGAATGTTTTGAACGCTACCATTCACTAGTTGAGTATTAGCGTAGGGTACAGCATTGCACAGACTAGGACACACTTTCACAGGGTCTCCCAAGATGCCATCGCATTCTGAGAGACCCGAACCTGGAACCGGTTACAGTTATAAAAGTTAGTTACAAAAAAAGTGTAAAAAAAAAAAATATATATATATAAAATAAAAAAAATAGTTGGCGTTTTATTGTTCTCTCTCTCTCTATTCTCTCTCTATTGTTCTGCTCTTTTTTACTGTATTCTATTCTGCAATGTTTTATTGTTATTATGTTTTATCATGTTTGCTTTTCAGGTATGCAATTTTTTATACTTTACTGTTTACTGTGTTTTATTGTTAACCATTTTTTTGTCTTCAGGTACAGCATTCACGACTTTGAGTGGTTATACCAGCATGATGCCTGCAGGTTTAGGTATCATCTTGGTATCATTCTTTTCAGCCAGCGGTCGGCTTTCATGTAAAAGCAATCCTAGCAGCTAATTAGCCTCTAGACTGCTTTTACAAGCCATGGGAGGGAATGCCCCCCCACCATCTTCCGTGTTTTTCTCTGGCTCTCCTGTCTCAACAGGGAACCTGAGAATGCAGCCGGTGATTCAGCCAGCTGACCATAGAGCTGATCAGAGACCAGAGTGGCTCCAAACATCTCTATGGCCTAAGAAACCGGAAGCTACGAGCATTTTATGACTTAGATTTCACCGGATGTAAACAGCGCCATTGGGAAATTGGGAAAACATTTTATCACACCGATCTTGGTGTGGTCAGATGCTTTGAGGGCAGAGGAGAGATCTAGGGTCTAATAGACCCCAATTTTTTCAAAAAAGAGTACCTGTCACTACCTATTGCTATCATAGGGGATATTTACATTCCCTGAGATAACAATAAAAATGATAAAAAAAAAAAAAAAATTAAAGGAACAGTTTAAAAATAAGATAAAAAAGCAAAAAAATAATAAAGAAAAAAAAAAAGCACCCCTGTCCCCCCTGCTTTCACGCAAAGGCGCGAACGCAAGCGTCGGTCTGTCGTCAAATGTAAACAGCAATTGCACCATGCATGTGAGGTATCACCGCGAAGGTCAGATCGAGGGCAGTAATTTTAGCAGTAGACTTCCTCTGTAAATCTAAAGTGGTAACCTGTAAAGGCTTTTAAAGGCTTTTAAAAATGTATTAATTTTGTTGCCACTGCACGTTTGTGCGCAATTGTAAAGCATGTCATGTTTGGTATCCATGTACTCGGCCTAAGATCATCTTTTTTATTTCATCAAACATTTGGGAAATATAGTGTGTATTAGTGCATTAAAATTAAAAAAAGTGTATTTTTTTCCCCCAAAAATGCATTTGAAAAATTGCTGCGCAAATACTGTGTGAAAAAAAAATGAAACACCCACCATTTTAATCTGTAGGGCATTTTCTTTAAAAAAATATATAATGTTTGAGGGTTCAAAGTAATTTTCTTGCAAAAAAAAAATAATTTTTTCATGTAAACAAAAAGTGTCAGAAAGGGCTTTGTCTTCAAGTGGTTAGAAGAGTGGGTGATGTGTGACATAAGCTTCTAAATGTTGTGCATAAAATGCCAGGACAGTTCAAAACCCCCCAAATGACCCCATTTTGGAAAGTAGACACCCCAAGCTATTTGCTGAGAGGCATGTCGAGTCCATGGAATATTTTATATTGTGACACAAGTTGCGGGAAAGAGACAATTTTTTTTTTTTTTGCACAAAATTGTCAATAAATGATATATTGCTCAAACATGCCATGGGAATATGTGAAATTACACCCCAAAATACATTCTGTTGCCTCTCCTGAGTACGAGGATACCACATGTGTGGGACTTTTTGGGAGCCTAGCCGCGTACGGGACCCCGAAAACCAATCACCGCCTTCAGGATTTCTAAGGGCGTAAATTTTTGATTTCACTCTTCACTGCCTATCACAGTTTCGGAGGTCATGGAATGCCCAGGTGGCACAAAACCCCCCCAAATGACCCCATTTTGGAAAGTAGACACCCAAAGCTATTTGATGAGAGGTATAGTGAGTATTTTGCAGACCTCACTTTTTGTCACAAAGTTTTGAAAGTTGAAAAAAGAAAAAAAAAGTTTTTTCTTGTCTTTCTTCATTTTCAAAAACAAATGAGAGCTGTGATAGGTAGTTTGGAGTGAAATCAAAAATTTACACCCTTAGAAATCCTGAAGGCGGTGATCGGTTTTCGGGGCCCTGTACGCGGCTAGGCTCCCAAAAAGTCCCACACATGTGGTATCCCCATACTCAGGAGAAGCAGCTGAATGTATTTTGGGGTGTAATTCCACATATGCCCATGGCCTGTGTGAGCAATATATCATTTAGTGACAACTTTTTGTAAATTATTTTTTTTTTGTCATTATTCAATCACTTGGGACAAAAAAAATAAATATTCAATGGGCTCAACATGCCTCTCAGCAATTTCCTTGGGGTGTCTACTTTCCAAAATGGGGTCATTTGGGGGGGTTTTGTACTGCCCTGCCATTTTAGCACCTCAAGAAATGACATAGGCAGTCATAAATTAAAAGCTGTGTAAATTACAGAAAATGTACCCTAGTTTGTAGGCGCTATAACTTTTGCGCAAACCAATAAATATACGCTTATTGACATTTTTTTACCAAAGACATGTGGCCGAATACATTTTGGCCTAAATGTATGACTAAAATTGAGTTTATTGGATTTTTTTTATAACAAACAGTAGAAAATATCATTTTTTTTTCAAAATTTTTGGTCTTTTTCCATTTATAGCGCAAAAAATAAAAACGGCAGAGGTGATCAAATACCATCAAAAGAAAGCTCTATTTGTGGGAAGAAAAGGATGCAAATTTCATTTGGGTACAGCATTGCATGACCGCGCAATTAGCAGTTAAAATGACGCAGTGCCAAATTGGAAAAAGTCCTCTGGTCCTTAGGCAGCATAATGGTCCGGGGCTCAAGTGGTTAATGAGGAAAAAAATGAACTTAAATGATTTTAGCAAATGGCTGCAATATAACAAAGAGTGAAAAATTTAGGGGGGTCTGAATACTTTCCGTCCCCACTGTATATTTCTGAAGATAGATGTACACATTTAATTGATTCAAGTATTTGTGCCCGAAAAGTCCATTTTCTCTTTGCAATTTTTCTTTCTAGATTTTGATAGGACATGGCACAGTGTATTTTACTAGTGTCCACAGTGCCAACCTGTGGTGACACACTTTTTTGGCGATTCTTTGAAGTCCTAGCAAAGTCAGCAAACATATTCTATAATCTAATCAGCATCAGTATCTCAGGAAGTATTGCAGCTATTACATTAGCATGACAGTTATCTATCTAACATTTGTAGAAGGAGATGTCAGCAATGGCCATATTTTTCCCAACACAGACATTGTCTGTCAGAACATTCTGAGAACTGCCCTCAACAGCTGCTATTTATTACAATATAATATCAATAGGAGGATTAGGTAAAACTGAGCATAATGGTTATCATATATGGCCACTGATTAGCAATTATGACTTATTTATCTCATCAGTTAAAATCAAGTCCAATCAGTATAATCAAACACAGCTGGACTCAAATGAAGGTGTAGAACCATCTCAAGGATGATCAGAAGAAATGGACAGCACCTGAGTTATATATATGAGTGTCACAGCAAAGGGTCTGAATACTTAGGACCATGTGATATTTCAGTTTTTCTTTTGTAATAAATCTGCAAAAATGTCAACAATTCTGTGTTTTTCTGTCAATATGGGGCGCTGTGTGTACAATATGGGGTGCTGTGTGTACAATATGAGGTGCTGTGTGTACAATATGAGGTTCTGTGTGTACAATATGGGGGGCTGTGTGTATAATATGGGGGGCTGTGTGTACAATATGGGGTGCTGTGTGTACAATATGGGGGCTGTGTGTACAATATGGGGTGCTGTGTGTACAATATGGGGGCTGTGTGTACAATATGGGGTGCTGTGTGTACAATATGGGGGCTGTGTGTACAATATGGGGTGTTGTGTGTACAATATGGGGGCTGTGTGTACAATATGGGGTGCTGTGTGTACAATATGGGGGGCTGTGTGTACAATATGGGGTGCTGTGTGTACAATATGAGGTGCTGTGTGTACAATATGGGGTTCTGTGTGTACAATATGAGGTGTTGTGTGTACAATATGGGATGCTGTGTGTACAATATGGGGGGCTGTGTGTACAATATGGGGTGATGTGTGTACAATATGGGGTGATGTGTGTACAATATGGGGGGGCTGTGTGTACAATATGGGGTGCTGTGTGTACAATATGGGGTTCTGTGTGTACAATATGAGGTGTTGTGTGTACAATATGGGATGCTGTGTGTACAATATGGGGTGCTGTGTGTACAATATGGGGTACTGTGTGTACAATATGGGGTGCTGTGTGTACAATATGGGGTGATGTGTGTACAATATGGGGGGGCTGTGTGTACAATATGGGGTGCTGTGTGTACAATATGGGGTGATGTGTGTACAATATGGGGTGCTGTGTGTACAATATGGGGTGCTGTGTGTACAATATGGGGTGATGTGTGTACAATATGGGGTGCTGTGTGTACAATATGGGGTGATGTGTGTACAATATGGAGTGCTGTGTGTACAATATGGGGTGCTGTGTGTACAATATGGAGGGCTGTGTGTACAATATGAGGTGTTGTGTGTACAATATGGGGTGCTGTGTGTACAATATGGGGTGCTGTGTGTACAATATGGGGTGCTGTGTGTACAATATGGGGTGCTGTGTGTACAATATGGGGGGCTGTGTGTACAATATGGGGGGCTGTGTACAATATGGAGTGCTGTGTGTACAATATGGGGGGCTGTGTGTACAATATGGGGTGCTGTGTGTACAATATGGGGGGCTGTGTACAATATGGAGTGCTGTGTGTACAATATGGGGTGCTGTGTGTACAATATGGGGGGCTGTGTATACAATATGGGGTGCTGTGTGTACAATATGGGGTGCTGTGTGTACAATATGGGGTGCTGTGTGTACAATATGAGGTGCTGTGTGTACAATATGGGGTGCTGTGTGTACAATATGGGGTGCTCTGTGTACAATATGGGGGGCTGTGTGTACAATATGAGGTGCTGTGTGTACAATATGGGGTGCTGTGTGTACAATATGGGGTGCTCTGTGTACAATATGGGGGGCTGTGTGTACAATATGAGGTGCTGTGTGTACAATATGAGGTGCTGTGTGTACAATATGGGGGGCTGTGTGTACAATATGGAGTTCTGTGTGTACAATATGGGGTGCTGTGTGTACAATATGGGGTGCTGTGTGTACAATATGGGGGGCTGTGTGTACAATATGGGGGGCTGTGTGTACAATATGGGGGGCTGTGTGTACAATATGGGGTGCTGTGTGTACAATATGGGGTGCTGTGTGTATATTAATGAGGAAAAAAATGAACTTAAATGATTTTAGCAAATGGCTGCAATATAACAAATAGTGAAAAATTTAAGAGGGTCTGAATACTTTCCATCCCCACTGTATGCCAGCACCCTCACAAATCCATGGGCAGCGGCTACATCTACCACAGAGATAGGTTCCCTTACAAGAACGAGATAGAGTCTCCGAATTAGATTAGTAATGGCTGCTAGTCAAGGTTTTATTGGAGGTCCCTATTCTCTTTCCTTTCCATTCTGCCAGTGGCTCTAGCCTCATGGTACCCGAAATTTTGGATGCTGCGATACTGTGGGGTTAGAATTTTATATAAATAATGGTTATCTGGACACTGTGATATTGAATTGATATAGTTAATACTATTTCATGGATTAATATATTTGTGTATTTCTAGATTAATATAATCCCCTCTTTATCCTTCAATTATATTCCTCGATTTTTGGATTGGATTCCTATGAATAGGGGCCATTACTCCCCATGTCCGACTTCCGGTTGTTTTTGGGGGTCTATTTCTTTTGGGCGAGTGTGTGATTCCCCATCTCCTTGTCTTCTGTGTTAGATCCACTAGATGGCGCACACAGATATTAGACTTGTGGAGGGGCCGACATCTTTGTTCTTTGTGTTTCACAGTTACAAATCGTCGTTCAGTACTGCTCATGTCCACATGCACAGTCTGGAGTCGTATCTGTGGATGTCATCTTGCGGCACCTCGGCACACGCTAATGACATCTCAATGGATAGGAATCAGGTGTATCTCATGGTCTTTAAGGGGAACTGATTTTTCAGATATTCCCTGTGGTAGCGTGCATGGTGGTGGAGAGACACTCTATGGCAGGGATCTTCAAACTACGACCCTCCAGCTGTTGGGGAACTACACATTCCATGAGGCATTGTAACACTCTGACATTCACAGACATGACTAGGCATGATGGGAATTGTAGTTCCTGAACAACTGGAGGGCCATAGTTTGAAGACCCATGCTCTATGGAGTTGATCGGCTGGTATGTGTTTTGTTATGTGCGTTGGTATGACCCTTATGATGTGTTCCTGTATGAACCATTCTAATGATATGTTTGTTCACAGATCCTGGTGGATCTGGTGTTTGTCTGAGATTCTGTGTAATACTCTATTATGAACACACTTTGAAGCCTGGATCCCTATTGAGTATATCCAATCCGCTTGATGTGATCCTGACATTAAACTTGGAGATCTCCCAAATAGGTTGGTGTTTCTTTTGATTGCTCTCATTAGGATTAGATCGGTGTTGGGATGTTTCAATCATTCTAACAATAAGCCTCTCTAATGCTCTTTATACATTATATAGAATCTATATGTGGCTTTGGATGGTTCCTTGGACTATTTCCATCTACACCTGACTTCAATTTCCATTTGGATAACATACTCTCTTCCCACCCAGATTATATGCACCGCTTAGTGAAGACATCATAGGTGTGTATCACCAATTGAAATGTTTTGATTGAATATTTTGAATTTAATTATCAGTAATATAATGGCTGTGAGATAGATCCCTCCACCCTATGAAGTTCTTATTCTTTAGAGTATCTTCTTTTTTATGTAACAGTCTCCTTGTGTGACTTCACTTTTCCTGGTTCTCGCACTCGCCCGGGAGATTGCCAATTTTTTGGGCTTGTGACGCCTAAAATTCTGGTACCGGCTATGTGGGTGAGTTTTCTTTTTTGCTCCAAAATCAACCATTTTGTATGGACTTAATCCTTAATATTGAGGGATGTACTGAGGGGTATATTAGACTCTATCTTCATTGATTTAGGATGCATGACAGTATACCTTGAAGGTTGTTCATTAGTTATGTGTTTTTGATTCTAATATTGTACATTTGATTTATTTGCTTTCTTGTAGATCATTTTCTGACCTAATATACTCCTGAAGAAGGGGGTAACCCCGAAACATGTAGAGTGTACAACTGGAAGAGCAAATTCCCGCGTGCAACAGCACGGGATCATTATATATATCTATATATATATCTATAGATAGATAGATAGATAAGTTCTTCCAATTTGTGTCAGACAAGTGGATACTCCATGATTAGGAGCATCCAGTGCAATTTATCTACTATTGAAGGCTTTTTATTATGTGTGTGTTTGTGAATAATAAATTTATATATTTTTGTAAACTGACTGTTGTAAGTTTTATACCACCAGAGTCCATGTTGCCTCCACAACTGTCTAATTAGTAATAGGACGAAGGTACATAAATTTTTTCATAACAAGCAGCATTTCTATTTATTTCATCTATGGCGGAACTAACAGAAACAAATAAATATTTTCCTCTTGTTTGGTCTGTAAGGCTCTGGAGGTCAAGTAGTTCTTCAGTCACATTCATTTCATCGTCCACCCCTCTCATAAAATCAGCAACTGAGCCGTGTCAGATAGGTCCGTGCTTTCATCACAGGCTACTGAAAAGAAGTCTAAATCCACTCCTTTGGACGTCAACTGTCTCCTAATATCTGATGAAATCTCTTCAATCCTCCGTCCTACAGTGTTACGAGCCAGGAAAATGTTGGCAAATGTTGGCAAACTCTTCCTTCTTCTCAGGACAGATATTCTCCACCGTTTTCATAACACATTCTTTGATAAAGTCACCCTCAGCAAAAGATTTGCAATTTTTAGCAATTAATGTTGCCACCTCATATCTCACCCTTGTGGCATTTTCATTTGACTCACAGGCTCTGAAAAATCACTGTTGTGACATTAAAACAGCTTCAAGTTGCTTCAACTTTTCCCTGTGGTGGCGCCCTGTTAGCTTGTCATATGTGCTATGTCTCGTCTGGTAGTGTCTCTTCACATTAAATTCCTTATAAACAGCCGCAGTCTCTTGGCATATCAGACAAACACAGTGATTCTGTATTTCAGTGAAGAAATATTCCACTTTCCACCTGTCCTGGAAGTGGCGGCCCTCAGTCAACTTTCCTTCTCTTATTTAAAGCGGGGGTTCACCCACAGCGCCAAAAATATTAAAAGCCAGCAGCTACAAATACTGCAGCTGCTGACTTTTAATACATGGCCACTTACCTGTCCCAGGGTCCAGCAATGTCGGCAGGGGACGCCGAGAACCCGCTCGGTTCTCGGCAGCTGCCGCCGCCATCCTAGGTGAGGGAATTTAGGAAGTGAAGCGCTGCGGCTTCACTTTCCAGTTCCCTACTGCGCATGCACGAGTCGCGCTGCGCGTCCCTAGTGGTCGCCGCTCTCTCCTGGGAGCTGTGTGTTCCCAGCAGACAGCGCGGTGGGGACGGGAAGAGGCGTAGACTCCCATGGGAGTCTATGCCGGAAGTGGGTGCAAATACCTGTCTTAGACAGGTATCTGCACCCCCCTCCCCCCTGAAAGGTGCCAAATGTGACACCGGAGGGGGGAGGGTTCCGAAAAGCGGAAGTTCCCTTTTTGTGTGGAACTCCGCTTTAAAGTCGTCATTTTAGAAATTGACCAGAAGGAGGAGCATGGGAGCGCAGTGCCAGAGGTTTTGGTCTAAGTGTGTTCATCCGATACACTAATACACCACCCAACAAGAATTCTCCTACCTTTGTGGCTGTGTGTGGTGAGTCTAAGGATGAGCTCAGGCATGTTATTTTTTAAATATATATCTCTCTTCTTTAGCCCCTGACAATCCCCAAGCGCCTCTCAGGGTCAGGATGAGCTTGGGCGTGTTCTTTGGAGATATATATATATATATATCTTCCTTCTCTTCTGTGGCCCCTAACGAATCCCCGAGCTCCGCTCAGGGCAATGATGAGCTCAGGTGTGTTATTTTTTAAATATATATATCTCTCTTCTTTAGCCCCTGACAATCCTCGAGTGCCTCTCAGTGTAAGGATGAGCTCGGGCGTGTTCACAAGTCCATGTGCCCGAGCCTGCAAGGAAGCTGACAGCCCACAGCACCGCCAATCACCAACACTGAGACATTTCCTGATCTCTGCAGCTGTGGACCAGGAAATGTCTCAGTGCCTGTGATGTGTGCTGTCAACTTTCTAGCGGCCTCTGGCACATCGACTTGTGAACATGCCCCAGCAACATGCCCAGCTCATCCTAACCCGGAGTGGCACTCAGGCATTTGTCAGGCTAAAGAAAAGAGGAAAAAAAAAAAAAATATATATATATATATATATATACACACACACACACACAGTGGGGATGGAAAGTATTCAGACCCCCTTAAATGTTTCTCTCTTTGTTATATTGCAGCCATTTGCTAAAATCGTTTAAGTTCATTCTTTTCCTCATTAATGTACACACAGCACCTCATATTGTACACACAGCACCCCATATTGTACACACAGCACCCCATATTGTACACACAGCACCCCATATTGTACACACAGCACCCCATATTGTACACACAGCACCTCATATTGTACACACAGCACCCCATATTGTACACACAGCACCCCATATTGTACACACAGCACCCCATATTGTACACACAGCCCCCCATATTGTACACACAGCCCCCCATATTGTACACACAGCCCCCCATATTGTACACACAGCCCCCCATATTGTACACACAGCACCCCATATTGTACACACAGCACCCCATATTGTACACACAGCCCCCCATATTGTACACACAGCCCCCCATATTGTACACACAGCCCCTCATATTGTACACACAGCACCCCATATTGTACACACAGCACTCCATATTGTACACACATCACCCCATATTGTACACACAGCACTCCATATTGTACACACATCACCCCATATTGTACACACATCACCCCATATTGTACACACAGCACCCCATATTGTACACACATCACCCCATATTGTACACACATCACCCCATATTGTACACACAGCACCCCATATTGTACACACATCACCCCATATTGTACACACAGCACTCCATATTGTACACACAGCACCCCATATTGTACACACAGCACCCCATATTGTACACACATCACCCCATATTGTACACACAGCACTCCATATTGTACACACAGCACCCCATATTGTACACACAGCACTCCATATTGTACACACAGCACCCCATATTGTACACACAGCACCCCATATTGTACACACATCACCCCATATTGTACACACAGCTCCCCATATTGACAGAAAAACACAGAATTGTTGACATTTTTATTAAAAAAGAAAATCTGAAATATCACATAGTCCTAAGTATTCAGACCCTTTGCTGTGACACTCATATATATATAACTCAGGTGCTGTCCATTTCTTCTGATCATCCTTGAGATGGTTCTACACCTTCATTTGAGTCCAGCTGTGTTCGATTATACTGATTGGACTTGATTAGGAAAGCCACACACCTGTCTATATAAGACCTTACAGCTCACAGTGCATGTCAGAGCAAATGAGAATCATGAGGTCAAAGGAACTTCCTGAAGAGCTCAGAGACAGAATTGTGGCAAGGCACAGACCTGGACAAGGTTACAAAAAAAATCTTCTGCATTTAAGCTTCCTAAGAGCACAGTGGCCTCCATAATCCTTAAATGGAAGACGTTTGGGGCAACCAGAACCCTTCCTAGAGCTGGCCGTCCAGCCAAACTGAGCTATCGGGGGAGAAGACCCTTGTTGAGAGAGGTAAAGAAGAACCCAAAGATCACTGTGGCTGAGCCCCATAGATGCAGTCGGGAGATGGGAGAAAGTTGTAGAAAGTCAACCATCACTGTAGCCCTCCACCAGTCGGGGCTTTATGGTAGAGTGGCCCAACAGAAGCCTCTCCTCAGTGCAAGACACATGAAAGCCCTCATGGAGTTTGCTAAAAAAACACCTGAAGGACTCCAAGATGGTGAGAAAAAAAATTATCTGGTCTGATGAGACCAAGATAGAACTTTTTGGCCTTAATTCTAAGCGGTATGTGTGGAGAAAACCAGGCACTGCTCATCACCTGTCCAATACAGTCCCAACAGTGAAGCATGGTGGTGGCAGCATCATACTGTGGGGGTGTTTTTCAGCTGCAGGGACAGGACGATTGGTTGCAATTGAGGGAAAGATGAATGCGGCCAAGTACAGGGATATCCTGGACAAAAACCTTCTCCAGAGTGCTCAGGACCTCAGACCTGGCTTCACAACAACTCCGTGACTGTTCTTGAATGGCCCAGCCAAAGCCCTGACTTACAGTACCTGACCGCAAGATTGTGTTTCCAGCGCAATACCATCGCGCTGGTTCTCGGCGACAGGGTACTGTGAATGTCGCGCTGGCTCGCTCATCGGGAAAGGAAAACTTTGTTTTCCTTCCGCGATGAGTGACAGGCAGTGCTGACAGCTGTCTAGTATGAATCCTGAGGCGGGAACACCGTGCCAAATTTTAAATGAAAAAACCGGCATGGTTTCCCCCCTCAGAGGCATGCCAGGCCCTTAGGTCTGGCATGGATTGTAAGGGGAACCCCCTATGCCAAAAAATCGGCGTGGGGGTCCCCCCCAAATCCATACCAGACCCTTATCTGAGCACGCAGCCCGGCCGGCCAGGAAAGGGGGTGGGGACGAACGAGCGCCCCCCCCTCCTGAGCTGTACCAGGCCGCATGCCCTCAACATGGGGGGGTGGGTGCCTTGGGGAGGGGGGCACCCTGCGGCCCCCCCACCCCAAAGTACCTTGTCCCCATGTTGATGAGGACAAGGGCCTCTTCCCAACAACCCTGGCCGTTGGTTGTCGGGGTCTGCGGGCGGGGGGCTTATCGGAATCCGGGAGCCCCCCTTAATAAGGGGGCCCCCAGATCCCGGCCCCCCACCCTGTGTGAATGAGTTTGGGGTACATGGTACCCCTACCCATTCACCTAAGGAAAAGTGTCAATATAAAAAAAACACAGTACACAGGTTTTAAGAGTAATTTATTAGTCAGCTCCGGGGTCTTCTTCCGACTTCGGGGGGTCTCCTTCCGACTTCTCCCGGTGTTCGGCCTCTTCTCCCAGGCCCCGCCGCTATCTTCTTCCAGCTCTATTGCCAGCGAGGGGCCCGGTCTGCTGCCGCTGTCTCGCCGCTGCTGTCTCGTCGCCGCTGTCTCGCCGCTTCTTCTCTTCTTTTCTTCTTCCCCGATGTTGACACGATGCTCTCTCCGGCTCGAATGCTGTGTGCGAGCTGCGGAGCCATTTACATAGACGGTAACCCCGCCCCCTTACGACGTCATGGTCCCAGCATGCGCAGGGACTCTGGCGTCATAGGGGGGCGTGACCCCAGAGTCCCTGCGCATGCTGGGACCATGACGTCGTAAGGGGGCGGGGTTACCGCCTATATAAATGGCTCCGCAGCTCGCACACAGCATTCGAGCCGGAGAGAGCGTCGTGTCAACATCGGGGAAGAAGAAAAGAAGAGAAGCGGCGACGAGACAGCGGCGACGAGACAGCGGCGACGAGACAGAGGGCAGCGAGACAGAGGGCAGCGAGACAGCGGCGGCAAGACAGCGGCAGCAGACCGAGCCCCTCGCTGGCAATAGAGCTGGAAGAAGATAGCGGCGGGGCCTGGGAGAAGAGGCCGAACACCGGGAGAAGAGGCCGAACACTGGGAGAAGTCAGAAGGAGACCCCCCGAAGTCGGAAGAAGACCCTGGAGCTGACTAATAAATTACTCTTAAAACCTGTGTACTGTGTTTTTTTTATATTGACACTTTTCCCTAGGTGAATGGGTAGGGGTACCATGTACCCCAAACTCATTCACACAGGGTGGGGGGCCGGGATCCTGGGGCACCCCCTTATTAAGGGGGGCTCCCGGATTCCGACAAGCCCCCCGCCCGCAGACCCCGACAACCAACGGCCAGGGTTGTCGGGAAGAGGCCCTTGTCCTCATCAACATGGGGACAAGGTGCTTTGGGGTGGGGGGGCCGCAGGGCGCCCCCCTCCCCCAAGGCACCCACCCCCCCATGTTGAGGGCATGCGGCCTGGTACGGCTCAGGAGGGGGGGCGCTCGCTCGTCCCCACCCCCTTTCCTGGCCGGCCGGGCTGCGTGCTCGGATAAGGGTCTGGTATGGATTTGGGGGGACCCCCACGCCGATTTTTCGGCATAGGGGGTTCCCCCTTACAATCCATGCCAGACCTAAGGGCCTGGTATGCCTCCGAGGGGGGAACCCACGCCGGCTTTTTCATTTAAAATTTGGCGCGGTGGTCACGCCTCAGGATTCATACCAGACAGCTGTCAGCGCTGCCTGTCACTCATCGCGGAAGGAAAATAAAGTTTTCCTTTCCCGATGAGTGAGCCATCTCGGCGCTGGCTCCTGCGATGGGGCTCACAGGTGTCAAATCTCACTGAGAAGTGCGGCGAGATTGACACAATATCGCGGTCACCTACTGTAAACCCAATTGAGCATCTCTGGAGAGACCTAAAAATGGCCGTCCACCAACGTTTACCATCCAACCTGACAGAACTGGAGAGGATCTGCAAGGAGGAATGGCAGAGGATCCCCAAATCCAGGTGTGAAAAACTTGTTGCATATTTCCCAAAAAGACTCATGGATGTATTAGATCAAAAGGGGCTTCTACTAAATACTGAGCAAAGGGTCTGAATACTTAGGAGCATGTGATATTTCAGTTTTTCTTTTTTAATAAATCTGCAAAAATGTCAACAATTCTGTGTTTTTCTGTGGGGTGCTGTGTGTACAATATGGGGTGCTGTGTGTACAATATGGGGTGCTGTGTGTACAATATGGGGTGCTGTGTGTACAATATGGGGGGCTGTGTGTACAATATGGGGGGCTGTGTGTACAATATGGGGTGCTGTGTGTACAATATGGGGTGCTGTGTGTACAATATGGGGGGCTGTGTGTACAATATGGGGTGCTGTGTGTACAATATGGGGTGCTGTGTGTACAATATGGGGTGCTGTGTGTACAATATGGGGTGCTGTGTGTACAATATGGGGTGCTGTGTGTACAATATGGGGGGCTGTGTGTACAATATGGGGTGCTGTGTGTACAATATGAGGTGCTGTGTGTACAATATGGGGTGCTGTGTGTACAATATGGGGTGCTGTGTGTATAATATGGGGTGCTGTGTGTACAATATGGGGTGCTGTGTGTACAATATGGGGTGCTGTGTACTATATGGGGTGCTGTGTGTACAATATGGGGTGCTGTGTGTACAATATGAGGTGCTGTGTGTACAATATGGGGTGCTGTGTGTACAATATGAGGTGCTGTGTGTACAATATGAGGTGCTGTGTGTACAATATGGGGTGCTGTGTGTACAATATGAGGTGCTGTGTGTACAATATGGGGGGCTGTGTGTACAATATGGGGTGCTGTGTGTACAATATGGGGTGCTGTGTGTACAATATGAGGTGCTGTGTGTACAATATGGGGGGCTGTGTGTACAATATGGGGGGCTGTGTGTACAATATGGGGGGCTGTGTGTACAATATGGAGTGCTGTGTGTACAATATGGGGGGCTGTGTGTACAATATGGGGTGCTGTGTGTACAATATGGGGTGCTGTGTGTACAATATGGAGTGCTGTGTGTACAATATGGGGTGCTGTGTGTACAATATGGGGTGCTGTGTGTACAATATGGGGTGCTGTGTGTACAATATGGGGTGCTGTGTGTACAATATGGGGTGCTATGTGTACATTAATGAGGAAAAAATGAACTTAAATGATTTGCTGCAATATAACAAAGAGTGAAAAATTTAAGGGGGTCTGAATACTTTTCTGACCCCACTGTGTATATATATATATATATATATATATATATATATATATATATATATATATATATATATATATATATATATATATATATATATGTGGTTACCAAAAACATAACACGCCCAAGCTTGGGGGCCACAGAAGGATATATATGCAAATTGCAAGTGGGGGCCACATCAAACCAGAATGCGGGCTGCAATTGGCCCACGGGCCGGACTTTGGACATGCCTGATCTAAAGTAAACAGCCTATAGAATTCATGAATAACAGACAACAAGCATTGAAAAGCAGGAAGTCCGGCGCTCGCTGCGCTCCACCGACCCGAACCGGATGTGACGGATCTAGAGCGTCATTATGTCACATCCGGTTCGGGTCGGTGGAGCGCAGAGAGTGCCGGACTTCCTGCTTTTCAATGCTTGTTGTCTGTTACCTGATGGAAGTGCAATATTTACCTTCTATTTATTAAACAGAATCACGCTATGGAGGAGTTTTATTATCCCTACATAATACCTGATTGACCAATTACACTAATGAGAGTGAGATATCTGTGGAAAGACCCGTTTACCACTGTGAATCCCATAAGGGGGAACACGAGTGACACACGGACATCGCCCTCTTGTGGGGATTGAGGTTGCCACTTTTTCTTCAAGCCAAACACGAACAATTTAGCGGCACACAGTAAATTTTTTTTTGTTTTAGCATACACTATAGGATTGTACCAGACCTGGGACACCTTTGGGCACTTCAAAGAGAATAGTAATGAGGCGCACATAGTGCCCCCCCCACCTTCCTGTCAATCCCTGTTCTGAGCCACATTCCTGTCTGAGGGCTGCACTTGGGACATTTCTGCCCTTTGGAGCCTCCCTGATGACAGGTTCCTTCCTGTTTGCACTTCACTCTGAGGCTACATGCACGTTGGTGGCGTGGGACGTGACCCCTTGGGGTGGGCTTGCGCTGCACGTCATCACGCTGAGGGACTCTGTGACAGATCGAGGTTGCAATTGGTTGAGCGCCACGATCTGTCACACTGACCACCAGCTGATTTCAGTTGCACAGAGTGATCTCAGTCAGCCTCACCAGGGGTATATTAGCCCACACCCCAGACATCCACAGCAGGGTCATCTTAATAGCATCATGGGCCCCTGGGCAAATAAATGCACCGGGGCCCCTGCAAGCCTTCCCTAATTTACGCACCTCCTCTGAAGAATGAAAGTATAAAAATAGTTGATAGATTTGAATTGAGATTTTATTTTTAGCACTATAAACAAAAATAGCGACAATTATTAAAAAAACAATATTTTTTACTTTCTTCTATAAAACACATCCAATAAAGAAATAGCGTATATTGATTGGTTTGCAGAAAAGTTTTAGCGTCTACAAACTATGGAATAGATTTTTGGAATTTTTTTTTTCTAGTAATGGCAGCGATCAGCGACTTATAGTGAGACTGCGATATTGCGGTGGACAAATCAGATACAAAATTACACTTTTTTGGAGCCCAGTGACACAAATACAGTGATCAGTGCTAAAAACATGCACTGTCACTGTACTAATGACACTGGCTGGGAAGGAATTAACATGAGGGATGATCAAAGGGTTAACCGTGTGCCTAACTATTGCTTACTCACTGCGGGGGAGGAGCTTTTACTAAGGGAAGGCAATGATCCATGTTCCTGATTTGCAGGAATACAGGATCAATACCTTCCCTACTGACAGAATGGCAATCTGTCTTGTTTACATAGGCAGAGTGCCGTTCTGCTTGTGTCCCGAATG